>NC_047153.1:27761543-28061543 GCF_009819705.1 Hippoglossus hippoglossus | reverse complement strand
GTTGAAACTGTTTAAACTGGCGAGGAAGCTACTCTACAGGCAGAGGTAACAGATACATATACAGTGTTGCGTTTAAGCTCTTGTTGATGTATTCCTTCACTGTTTGTGTGTGTGTGTGTGTGTGTGCATGTGTGTGTGTGTGTGTGTGTGTGTGTGTGTGTGTGTGTGTGTGGTTTGTCTGTGTCTCTATATTGCAGAGCTTTTGTGAAGAGGGTGCAAAACAGAGAGCGACAGGGCCAAATCATAGTCACCTCTGCGTTAGCAAAGAAGCCAAAGAATAATGCATTTCATAAATATTTATACCTGTTTCTGATTTTATATTCATCTTCAGTACAGTAGGGAGGCCTGCTTGTGTGTGTGTGTGTGTGTGTGTGTTGATGGCTGTAGATTGGGGTGAGCATAGACAGTCATATTTAAGTCACAGTTTTCAATCTCAGTAGGACACTGCTCCCATTTGCCATATTTGAAACTTTAGAGTAACACGGTGCTTGAATTCACTCATGCACACACACACACACACACACACACACACACACACACACACACACACACACACACACACACACAAATATCTTTATCTATATATATATATATATTATAGAGAGAGAGATAAAGATATATATATATATATATATATTATATATATACACACAAAGTGTGCGTGTACACATTGATACTGATGATATAATGACAGTGCTTTAATGAATTTCTAGAAAGAGCTACAGTTTCCACCAGTAATAATGTTATCAAGAGGGTGATGAGACGCGCATCATTTCAAGCTTTGCACAAATTGGATCAGTCTTGAACACATCGAATATGTGATGAATGGTATAAAGAATGGATACACGTGATCAATGGAAAAAAGCATAGGAATTACAAAACCACCTTCCTGACTCTGTCTGAGTCAGACTCACAAAATTGACAGTTTTTTTAGCAACCAGATTTCCACTAAACTTGGTTAAAGGATGGGACATGGTCCAAAGATAAAAATTAATTAAATTTTGGCACGGATCTGAACAAAGGAGCTTTCACTTTTTTAACAATGTGACATAAGGTGTTCTTTTGCATTGATATTCAATTGATATTTTCTCTACAGCCAATATGATACATTTGTCACTATTACAATGGGGTTTTCTCTTTTATCCAGCAGTGGTCAGGGTCCTTGGTCACCTACAACGTTGTGACAGCAGAGAAGAACTACCTGCACCACCTCCACCGGCAGTTTCCACTCATGAAGATCATCTTCTCGCGAATCACCCAGAGATACTGGTGCCAGTCTGGGGTCGACTGACAAGGCTTACAGAACTTTAAAATGTATCATGGCAACATAGTCTTGTATTAGTGGCAGCTTTGGACATCACCTCACATATGGTTTGAAGGTTGGTGAACTTCATTTCACCACCAGGAGAAACTGTTTTTAAGACAGTTTTGCTGGATCCATTAAATTCCAACATTAGCAACAGTGAAAATGTTCTTAGCCCACAAAACAGCCTGCAGTGTCTCATGTGATGATGTTTGTTAATATCATATCTAATACTATATATAATATACAATGTTTTTTTTAATTTAACACTTGTGGCCATAACAGTGTTCAGTGTAATCAGTTACGCTGCTTGTTTCCTACACCCCCCCCCCACCCCCCCCCCCCCCCCCCCCCCCCCCACCCCCCGTCTTATTCCTTTACGACCCCAGTCTTACCACACCATGGTCTTTGACACTCTCCATCCAGTGTTGGACAGATCTGTCACAAATTTTACAATAGTTTAAAACATTTGAGTTCAGAGTTCATGTATTTAATGGTTTTCAATTATTATAGTTAATATCAGTGTTATTCTGGGAGTGACACTCCCTCAGAAAGAGGATGTTACTGTGGCAGGTTCACATTTAAATATTCTGTCAGGTTGGTTTTTTTGTCACTTTCATAATGACCTCAGTAAACCAGGTAAGTGCTAACATGAAGAGACTTCAGATCAGCTGTGAACCTGCTCCATATAAACTGTCCCACACACAAGGACTCATGATGAATTATGGCTCCTGGACTTTGTGTACCTTACCTCCATTTCTGCTGCAACAGCTTTACAGTCAAGCTACAGACTGTTGCACGGTACTCACTATGATTGTAAACACAGCTTCCGTTCCTTTACCCACGCAGTGTTCCTAAAAAAATGATGTTGCACTGGAGATTTAACGTCTTCTCTACAGATACAATTTTCCTTTTATCTACCAAGCTGGTGGATTTTGCCCCCAAGTCTTATGTAATGCTGCCTTCAAACAGGCTCTCGTTTACCATGTTTGCAAAAAGACAGGAAGACCCCCTCCTGAGGTATTTGTGGTAAATCTCAAGACTCAGAGTTCATGGGTTGTCACATGTATGATGGTGTTTTCAGAAATGGAGGCGGGCATGAGAAGTTAATGTATCATTGAATGGTAAATTAAAATAGGAACAATGTTTCGCATTAACTATCTAGACTGTGGTGGACCGCCATTTTCTGATTTGTCCCACCACAATTTCATAATGACCCAATGTTTTTTTGAAACCTCACATAATAAGATAGGAGTTCTCCAACTTGGTGTGTGCAGCGCTATTTGATCACTTTGCTCACTTGCACTGTTGTGCTACCATGTGTGCTTCCGCTAGGGTCCAAGCACAGGGACAGTTTATGTCTACCACACAGACAGTCAGACCTCAAAGTTTCAGCTGCCATTGCGACATACAATACAGTTCTCTCTCTCACCTGGGGAACTGCAGTCTGTACATGCACACCCCTGTTAGTGTAAGAGATGGTCAATTTAATCCTGTGGGAAATGCAGAGGACATAAAGATATTGTTTTTCTTAGTAATTTTATAATATGCTAGAAGGAAATGTTGATATTACCAATGCCCTCACCTTTTACTTAAAATGTACTGCATTACGAGACTCATCTGCTAGCTCGCTAATCTTTTAGCCTCTGTAGCTTCTAGGTGCCAACAATAATGTTAATATTAGTGATCATGTTGTAGTTCATTAACAGCATTGTTCTTAAGACTTAACCACTTGAATGTCTTCCCACGTTGTAGCCACAAGTTGACAAGTTCCATTTGACAGCAGCATGGGTCAGATTACAGTTCTCACACACGGCTGTGTTGTTGAAATGTTGGCAAGTGGACTAGTAGTTTAGCAATCAGGCTGCACTATTTAGAATAATCCCCAAATTTGTTAATGCTTTGTGTAACTTTACCAAACTGCAGCACCTACTCTTTCTAAAGCAGGAGTCAGGAGCAATATTCAAAAGGCTAGCAGGACGATGGCCAGTAGCTTTCCAAAGAAATCACTGCCACATGGTGTGTTTGCCTCACTCTGCCAGTAAAATCCGCATACACACTCACACACATCATCCCAAAGTCGCGTGGGTAAAATCGTCCCTGTAAACCGCAGAGAAAACAAAGTTATTGCGTTCCTCTTCCTCTCCGCCTCGATGTCTCTCTCTCTCTCTTCTAATTCCTATGTCCTCCAGTGGGATGGTAAAAAATGAGGCTCCTTACGCGGCAAGCCGCAGCTTTTTTGATTGAAGTGAGTGATTTTCCCTGGCCGCACACCTGCGTGAAACAGATGATAATGCTGTTGGAGTCATTTACTGTGACTTTACTAAGATGAATCTGCGCAGCGCTTTCTCATCATGCAAATGTGGCTGCGCAGGAAAAAAAAAATCTCTTCCTCTTCTCTGGGGAGAACTATTTTTGCAGCATTACAAAGAAAGATTACCCGTAACCGCGTGATTCAACTCTTTATTCGTGAATGTAAACTTACCCTTTACTATTGCTACGACTGTTATTATTATTTGTTTTGGGTCTGACACTATATTTAATATGATATTGAGCATTGCAAGGCCTGGCTGTGGGCTGTGGTGCCAACATGCAGCCATGGTTAGATTGATAGGAACACATCATCATTATTGGGCAGTCTTCGCTGTCACATAGCCTCTAGCTTAAATGTCTCTGTCTTTCTCTCTGTCTATCTGTTCTGCCAGTCTTTTCTCTCTTCCCCTCTCTCCCTCTAATAGCCCTTCATTTCCTCTACCCATTGCCCCTGCAGGCCACATGTAATACTCTGAGTGACCCGTCTGGCTGGGAATACACCAAATTTGTCACACAACACACACACACACACACACACACACACACACACACACACACACACACACACACACACGACAATCAGCCACATAGGTCTTTTCCTGCTACTAAATGTCACCTGTCATCCAAGACTGGTGGAGACCGAGGAAGGAGAGAGAGGTCAGTAACACAACTGTGATGTAGCAAAAAACACACTGCTGCTGACACACAATATGAGAACGCTGTTCCAAGGTGGTAAAACAGTAATGCATCGTAAACAATTTAGAACCTTTAAAATATGGCCTTCTTATCCTGCATCAGAAGAACATTCACTGATTAAAGTTAAAAGCAACTTGGAACTTACATATCTCTCGACTCCATTTTATTATAGGATGGAGAAATAAATCATCAGCCATATTCATTGAGATATGATATCATAAGCAGCAAAGGGGAAAATATCAGCTTTCACAACCTGGGATTTATGATGTAGTTTTAGCTAATATACTGTGACCAGCGCCTGGAAAAATGTATTTACCTTGCAGTAGGAACAAGCTGTAAACACAACATTGATATATTACACCTTTAGAAAGTTGATGTGGTGAATATGCCAGAAAAAATATTTACACATCCAGCAGACATATGGTAACTTAAGCCTTCATTCAGGGCAGTGATGCCAGATGTACAATCATTTTCATATTTGCAAGATGTATGATCAATAATGCATGATGTACAATAATTTGATCATTTTGTGACAGTATTGTCAGTTGTAATCTGCATTGTAAAATATGGATCACGTCTGTGTTTTGCGCTTCTCTTCTCACGTGACGTTTTTCCAGCCAATCATGCTTGTGATGATAAACTTGAATATGGACGCCTACGTCTGAGGTCTTTTCAGCCAATCATGCTTGTGATTATGAACGTGACCGCCACGTTGTGACTCGCGAGCTTAACACAAGTCCTTTCCGTCTCATTTCCAAATAAGAGCCTTGTTCCTTGAAAATTATCGTTCCTGTTCACTAAATCACTTCGGAATCTCGACACAGCTTTGAAACATCGGTATTGAGGGTTTCATCCCTACTGTGGTAGCGTACGATAATTTTCCTCTAAATACGATAATTTTAAGCTTCAGGTATGATACAACATTTCCCATCTGGCAACGCTGATTCGGGGTCATGTTTTTAGATACCTCATTTTGAGGTGTTAATGTAACTCTAATTACACCTAAAAGCTACGAAAAATTAATTTAAGTGTGGGCCAGTGTCAGAAAGATTAGGACGGCGGTATCTCAGGCTTGAATACCAGTAATGAGACTCAACACAAGGGGGAATTTGCATGAACATATATTGAACACAATAAATGCAGCACAGATGTTCACAGTGTTATTATAATACAATTCAAATCCCTGAGGCCAGTCAAGTGTCAATTCCATGGATCTATTGTTGGGGCCCTATTTGTGTTTATATTGTTGTAAGTAGTGTTGTAATTGTCTGTATGATCCTCCATAAGGACTTGTAGGTTGGCTCACCATCCAGTAAACTGGAATCTCTCTTCAGTGGATTTCCCCTTGGCACTGGAGGATCCCAAAATCGGTTGTTAACCAAAACCGTTAAACAGTGTAAATCCCTACATCTCCCAACAGGACAGCAGGGTGAATTTTACACCTACATGCACGTTTTCAACAAACGTGTCTGAATAAAGCAGGTACATTTCCAAAAACGTCCACAGCAAGATGATGGAAAGATAAACGACAGGCTCATAACTAACCAGCGAGGAATACTAGGAACGTCCACTGGTTGTCTAGGTTACGCTTCTAAATCAATCTATTAGCCCACCAAAGTGTCAAAGTTATTTTTCTGTGGGTCTGGAACTACTACAGATAATGATAATAAATCAGTGCTTAAAATGAAATAAAAATAACCCATTTGTGATGTGACAATGATTTGGTAAATGTTTGGTTTGATTTAAGCACAAAACCACTTGGTCAAGGTTTACGGGAAATTATGCAGTTAAAATAAACCTTTGTCATCATGGCTACAGTAAAAAGCATAGTGGTAAAGCTTTATAATGTAGATGGTTAAAAGATTGACATTTGGTTGAAAATTGTGTTAATGGCCAATATTTCATCAACCCATCAAATCCACACTGACATCCTCCATACACAGACTTTGTGGCTCTATAACACCATCTGACTTCCTACCTATCATTATCCCTGTGTCCACCACAGAGCTTTCACTTGAGCATAAACATTTTCTGAAAATCTCCTCACATGACCACTAGAGGTCAAGCAACAATAAAATCTATGGGACCTTTAAACATTAAATGTAAATTTCAAACAGATGACTAACACGCATAGACATTGTTATATTTTCTCATTTCTCAGTATCCTTTCAGAAAATTCCATCAGCAGTCTGAATGGATTTAATAAAACAGTAATATCCAGACGGTTGAATATCATTCATGAAGGCAATTGGAGAAGTAAGACAGTTCCGTTAGTGCTACGTCTAGATGCAGCAGGCTACAGACATATCACTGCTTTTATTTGTTAAAAATTAAAGAAGTTGAATTTCTGGTTTGATCTCTCACTGCATTTGCTTCAGGTAAACATACAAATAGTCACTTTATGGTTAATCTAACCGTTTACCAAAGAGGTTTTGATTTTACCCCAGTCCGATTTGCTTTTGTTTTGTTTTTCAGTAGGATTATGCAAAAAATACTGAACAACTCCCATTTTCTTTCGGCTGTTGTTGGGAGCCTCTGATAGATTTGCTGCAGATGATCTCAGTGTTCTGGAGGAAACATGAGAGTCATAGAGAGTCAGCTATGTAACTCGGTCCTAACCCATTCAGAGCCTTGCATGTAAGGAGGAGAACTTTAAAGTCAATGCTGTGTGTAACAGGCCACTGGTGCGTCGCAGAACTGGACAAATGTTTTCTCTCCTCTTGCTTCATTGGTTTTCTTAGATATAATGAACTAACCTACACACACCTATACACACAATGCTAGTGCTTGACCTTTAAGTTAAACAAACATGAGCACACATACATTAGATACACAAATCAAAGAAACACTAACTTTATTTATCTGTGGACAACAAAGAGTGGCCGGCAGAGGGTCATAATAACCAAGAGGAAGAAAGAAATGAGGTGTTTAAACATTATAGACCATTTCACCGGAAGACAATTCCATATATTCCTGATTCCCCATCTGTGTCTGTAAAGTGCGGTTTGAGCACAGATCTGATATCATCACACAAGTTCTGTTATCAGCACACACTTTAGGCAAAGTGTGATTACAATGCAACGAGACAAACCACACCAGGGATATGCCTGTTCCATCACCACTGCTATCTTGTTTCATCATTGTCATAAGCACATTTCTCATGTGCCATTTGAAAACATATTACCCTTGCATGCTGTCGTGGATTTGATAGCAAGAGGCTCCACTTTCCTGTTTTGATATTTATGAATAGTTGCATTGGGGGGATTGGAGATTGTTCTCTCTCTACTTACAAGCATCTGTGCGTGTGTGTGTGTGTGTGTGTGTGTGTGTGTGTGTGTGTGTGTGTGTGTGTGTGTGTGTGGTGAGGGATGGAACACTGTGTGTCATAAGTAACTGACCTGGGACACCTCCATGTTTAATCTGAGAGCAAAACAGAACTCATCTGCAGGCTGAATATTGAGAGTGTGAACATTCTCACTTTTTCTCATTCTCGCTCTCTCTCTGACACACACACACACGCACATACACACACGCTCATATGCCTATGCCAGTGTCAGGAGAATGAAAGTAATGTTTGCCTCTGGAACAGCCTTTACAAAATGAACAGGAGGCTGGGTCCTCTAATAAATTTCCCCGTGGGATATGAGCTTTGTGTTCCCGAGCCCGTACTCCTCCACCTCTAAAACTACTTTACACTCTCAGCTTTGACTCATACATTGTTCCCACAGTTTAAACTCTTGCTGTTGCCTTCAGATATGCTGTAGGTGTACATTCACTCTGTGTATTAGTCTCATTGCTGGATCTAAAGCTACCTCCGTGCTAGTGAATGTACAAAATACCTATGACATTAAATCTTTTCCTGAAGTACGGAGGAGGTAATTCAAGGTAAACAGCAACAACCTTCATTGATTGGCCTTAATCTATAGACTAATCAAAAATTATTCTGGATATGGATTATGAAGTGTTGCAACTCGGTGCCAGGTTTACATGCATGAAAGATAGATTGCAAGTTTGAACTGTGTCTTTTATGCAGTAATGCAAATTCTGTAAAAACACCTAAACAACTAAGACAAATATCAGTCAGATACGATCACCTTCATAATAGCATCTGATTGATGAATGTATCTATAATCGATGGTTGATTGCCTTTTTAGACCTAAACAATAAAACATAAGCACTGTAGAGATCAATCTTTAGTTGTTGTACTGAGACTTGGCAGTTGAAACACAAATGACAATTGAACTAAACCAGATATTAATAGTAAATACAATGTAGCCAATTAGTATTCCCTTAGTTAGACAGTTGGCATTGGCGCAGAGCCGTTGTTACACAGCGAAAACACTAGGTGGCGGTGTGTGTACAACACTCTATAGCAGTGGTCGCCAACCCGTCGATCGCGATCTACCGGTCGATCTCCCAGTCTTCACGGTCGGTCCCCCAACTCTCTGGACTCACTGGCTGTCGTCGCGCTGCAGATCAGCTGTGTGTCCGCTACTGGCGGTGGAGTTGCAGGTTTATCTCTTGCATTTCCTTCAAGAACAAGTTGGTTCATGTACTAAAGTAAATGTCAGGACTCTACGGTATGAAGATGCGCATCTTTCAGTCTGTCGATAACAAACAAAGCCCCGTTGGAACAAATGAGTGGATTCAGAAGGTGAAACGCTGGAGTGCTTTTACTTTGAAACGGGTTCGGGAAGTGTTGTAAATACATTTGTGTCATAGAGAGATTAACATTGTGGTTCACAGCAGAATAAACAGAGAAAATGATCTTTCAACTGATTTTTAATGTTTATCTGATGAATTTATGTCACAAACAAATGGTTGCAACACTTTCTGTATGCCTTTTCAAAATAAAAGCACTCGAGCGTTTCTGTTGATGGAATCCATTCCCTTGTTTAAAAAGGGTTTTTTATTGTGAAATATTTGCTGGAGCTGGAAGATACTACTGTGTAGTACTGGGATTTATTTGAGTACAAGGGACTTCTTTCATACAAGGAAATAATCATATTTGTGGCCATATTCAAATCAAAGCCTATATGTAACAACATTGTGCTGCAGTAGCAGCTCCTCTGCAGAACATGATGTGGAACTGAGAAGCTACATATTTTGCATTGTAAATAGAAATTGATATTAATTTGAATATTGTGCATTGAATAGAACAATTTACACAACTGCCTTTCTTTGTGTATATTTATTTCTTGTACATTCAGCCTTTAACAGAAATTGCAAAAAATAATAAGTATGACCCTCCTAAGTGGGTTTTTTGGAAGATATCAACAAAATCGCAACTGTTTGCTGTCCTGGCTCCTAAATGGTGGAATGAGCTCCCCAATGACATCAGGACAGAAAGTCTACACATCTTCCATCGCAAACTAAAAACACAACTCTTCCGACTATACCTTGAATAAAAGTTTAAACTAACAATTTAGTAGCACTTAAATGGCACTTACTTATAGCACTTTGTAGTTTTGCTTTTTTGAAGAAATTGTACTTTCTTGATTCTTGTTGTTCTGGGTTTGTACCCTCATGGTTGATGCACTTATTGTAAGTCGCTTTGGATAAAAGTGTCAGCTAAATGAAATGTAATGTAATGGTAGATGTCGGCTTAAGTTTGGAATTAAAAAGTGATCTTGGGCTTGAAAAGGCTGGTGACCACTGCTCTATAGCAACTGAAGCTCAGTGGATCATGTTGGACGTAATACATGTTGTTCAACAATTACTTTTAGTCAAATTACACAGAGAACAGAGAAAACATTGAGGGCATTGAGGTGGAAGGAGGCTGTGTCTCAAGTTCTTGTCCAGCCAATAAGAGACATGGATGAAACATGCTACAGCCCAACCAGAATTTGTCTGCATTGCCAGGAGTTACACATCAGGCTACTGCAACAGGTACGGGTATGCTAATGCTACGGCCTTTAGTTCCTTTTTAGGCCTCAAGGGTAGCCGCAAAACTAGTGCTAAAACAATCTATTGACATTGTCACTTTATGTGAAATTTGTTAAAACAAAGAAAACTCAGAGCTGAAAGAGACAAAAAAAGTTGAAGCAATGACTTTTAGACCCATAATATAAAGACCATCCTGTGTCTTCAATGATATTTTTGACATCCAAAAGAACAACTTTGTCCGTTGATGTTTGGGAACACTACAGAAAGTTCAGTCAGACAACTCACGTTCAAACGTTTATTGCAGCAGTAGAACAGGTTTAGTGTTTGGCGTCTAGGCTCCAACTTAATCACACTCCCATATGATTACACAGGAATGATGGGAGTGATGAGCAAATACTTGTAACCCCCTGTCGGAGCCTACAGATGGATGCTGGGGTGGTGGAGGGGCTGAACCCCAGCTAGCCTCTTGTGTTTCTCTGGCTACAGTAACCCACTCAGGTGTGATGACATACTGAGCACGACCTGTTTGTGATTAACGAAAATTAGGCTGTTTGAGAATGAGATGCTTTTTAAAAAATTGCGAAACTGAAAATGATGCGTTAACTCAGTGATCACTTTAATCACTCTGATGTCCCTATGAAAGCTGTCGACATGAAGGTCCATGCAGCCCACTGTGAGTCTGTCTGAGGCTCGGTTTGAAACATGCTTGACCCCGATCATCTGTCCATGCTAATGTTTCGTCTGCTAACAGTAAACATGGTGGACAAATGTTAGCAGAAAGTGTGTGTGTGGAGAAGAGTGAGAGCAGGGCTGATGGGGATAGATAAGGGGCTCGGTGTAAGGAAAGTTAAAAAAAAGCCGACTTTTCATCTCTTCTTTGCTCTTTATCTCTCCGTCTCCCTCTCCCCCACCTCCAGTCTGTCGTTCTCCCTGTGATCATTAGGAAGTTTTAATTAAAGACCAGAGGATTAGTGGCCTGCAGTCTTTCACCTTCTCTCATCATCATTCCCACTCCTTCACTCCATTCTAACACCCCCCTCTCTCTCTGTGGTTCTTCAGGTTTTGGATGTGTGTATTCCTGACTGTGTGTGTGTGTACGTGTGTGTGGGTGTGTGTCTGGAAGTTGCATTTGTTGAAGAGTGGTGATCAAAGCCTTCCACCTACAGTGCTAGTGATCTCTTTTTTCTCTCTCTCTCTCTCTCTCTCTCTCTTTCTCTCTCGCCCCGTCGGCAGCAGATGTCTTAAGTCTCTGACATGCTGAGGGGTCGTGTGAATTAGTATCAATATTAAACACAGTGAAGATCCAGTGTGGGGGTTTGTAAAAATGTTCATTTCTCAATTCAAACTGACTAAAGAGACGTTGTTCAAACATCTCCCAGTGCTTACAGAGTTTCTTCCTATTTTAGTTTTTTAAGATTTTGAATATTTTTTGGAATATCAAATTTGTTCAGAGTACAGGATATGGTTTTTCATAGATTCTACTGCAGGGGACAACAGTTTTATTGACTGTTTGATAGACACAAGCCTACAGATAGCCTTCTTTGGCTTTCAATTAATTGACTATATTCACATGCCCATCTGAAGGACACGTCAGTGTTGTCTGATCTGATACAACGTCACATTGTTCCTCAGCGTCTTCCAAAATTAACAAGTCATTGTTGAACCCATTTGATAATTTTACGGTTAAGTTTGGCACAAAACACATCTTGGTTTAGGGAGAGATCGTGGTTTGGGAAATTTAGGGGTCAGGGAAATACAATGACGATCAGCTTTTTAATTTAACTGTATTCACATGCAGCTAGCTGTTAACAAACAGAGGTTAGCCAAATTGTCATCCGCACCATAAACACCTACACCTGTAGATGTCGTCCCTCAACTCCATTCTCGTCGGACAGTAAACAGTTGACGATAACTGGAAGGAGTCTTGGCTCGGGTACCTGATGTCTACATAGTCGCCCCCAGAGGCAAAGTTTTCATCAGATCATGGTTGATGGGCTTCAAAATTTGGGTACGGTAAAACTGGTCTAAGTCTTACAAGATCACCACAGTAAAACATCCCACTTGGATATGTGACGTGTGCCTCATGCGCACTCCAAAATTGTGAGCACAGACTCTGTGGGTGTAGGTTTGGCAGCTGTACTGGAGGTTTTTTGTAATTGTGTTGAAGGTGTTGAGAAACTGCATTCAGAGACCGTCAGCTCTGTGACTGATCCCAGCTGCAAACACACGGCAGGGAGTGGACACACACTCCTGTTCATCCCTCATGAGATTAACACTTTCTATGTTTTAGTGTTGTGACTGACATTGCAACATAGTAAGTAAGACTTCACTGCACTTATGAGGACTGTGCATGGATAACGTTAACTTTGCTCCCCGAAAGACATCTGTGTACCTTAAATTCAAGCTGTTGTCACAATGGAGTCTTCTGGAGGAGGCAACGATAATAATGCCCTCACTTTGGAGGACAAGAACCAAATCCCAACGCTCTCAAGCACCCCATCTATCTTGAACTTCCATCAATTACGTCACCCACAGCGTCAGAGGACAGAGTACAGCAGACACCTAAAAAACACACCTTGAAAATGCTGGACTGTCTGCTCGCTTTGTCCCTGTGAAAAGAAGAAAGAAAAACAAAATGAAGCACAGTGGGGCAAAGGGATATTATGTGGTGGTGCTCTCAGATGCTCCTTTCGGTGTTTGGTGTCAGCAGTCATCATTACATAGTGCCCTAATGTGATCTTTAACTTCTTATCATGTATAGTGAGGGCTAATAAAAGAAGCCACTATTGTTGTAGATCAGTCCAAGATGGTGTTTATTTACAACAGCAATTTACAAAACGTCTGTATTTCTTAAATTTCCATCCCTCCCTGCATCCCTCCATTACTTATTGTTTCTATGCCTGTGTGACTTTGTGGGTCTTAGCATTAGAGACAGCAACAGACAAGTGTGTTTGCGTCTGTGTGTTCACTTCAGTATGCACGCATGAGTTTTATGTCTGCACACATCGTTGCACCACGCACTCACACACACTTCCATGGCCAGGAGGTGTTTGTTTCTCTTTTAAATGGGCGACGCGCCATATGTGTGGTCATTAGTCTAAAGACCGTCCTTCAGCCGCACCAGAGGACGACGTGTCAATGAGTAGATTAACTAGCCACTAGTGTTCCCCGGCTTTACTAAAGGACCTTGAATTATAGCAACTTTCACTTTGTTTCACTCCCATCTATTTTATGGAAAATATCACACAAATTACAAATGCCATGACGGATGTGTGGCTTAAGGGGAAAATACCCAAGCATTTGTTTTGGACATATGACTGAGGAGAGGGAAAATAAAGACGGTGTTGCCGTGTTAGGAAGAGAAGAAATAATTGGAAACGGCGTTCACAAAATACAGGATCAATTTGAACATTTGCCTTAACTCGTGTTTTGTGGTTCAACGATGAGCAAGTAGCTGCTCTTTGCTCCATTTAGGGTTTTTAACCCCTATTAGACTGAGGCCTGGCTGACACTGTGTCCTACTGTCGCTACAGTAAATTGCCAATTTGGAACCTTATATCTGCCCCAGTCCCCTCTGTGTCCATTAAAGGAGAGTCATTGTCTCTGTTACACACACAGACACACACACACACACACACACATACACACAAAAACATACAATATGGACATAAAAGCACACACAATCATACATGCATTAGGTTGTCAAAACACATCAAGACACAAATTGATGCAAAGACAGTACCTCTTGCACTCTCAGGCAGGTGTGTAAATGTTCAGTCATACCGGCGATGTAGAGATTTAGAGAGACATGGGAGACATGGCTACCTGGGTCAACACAACAGAAATGTGAAATCATTTCACTATGGAATAGATGGAATGTAAATGTATAAAAAAGTAGGATTTAGTGAAGTAAAGTAAGTGCTGTAAGATGGACCCTGTATTTAGTCTTTAGTTTTTATTATTCGAGACAATTGCAAATTTGGAAGTCTAAAGATCTGATTATGCAACATATGTGTTTAGTATTCCTCAATTTTCGATATTTATCTTGAACACGGACAACCCATAAAACACATGCAGCACAGCTACTAACTCTTACACAAAATTATTCAGTTGTCACGTTCACAAAATGGACAACACCTCTGTATGAGAACCTATAAGTATGGACCCACAATTATTGAAATACTCACACTATTCGCATCTGCACACGCACTCTGTCACAAACACACACCAGTACACACACGAAGGATGTGATATCCAGAAGACGCAGGGCCATACCTGGGTCCTGCTAGCCCTGGGCCTGTCACTGCGTATGGACCGTCCCATTTATCATGTAATCTGGTGGGGAGAATGGACGGGGCACTATCAGCAATCTGCTATTGATCCATGCCTGGGGCCCCTGCTATTGTTCATCTGTAGCCCTCGACTGGCACCCAGCATTAATGAAAGAAACTAAACAATGCATAGCAATCAGACACCCCCCCAAATCACCCCGTCTTCCCTCTCTCTGTCTCCGGAGAAAGAGGACAGGAGCTGGTGGGGGGTTCTCAAAGGGAACTGGGAAAAGAAGAAAGAAAGAAAAGTTTTTTCTTGGTTTAGGAGAAAACTTTTGTTATTATGTTTCTCTCAGAGAAGGTGTGAGCAGGGGGAGAAAAACACATTTATCATGTCAGAGGTGGCTCATATCATCCCTGACCCTGAGCGCCAGACGACGCAGTTGATATCGAAGCCGCCTATTGAATAATGCTCAACACCATCCTCTTCCTAGGAAATAGAGACATAAGGTAAATCAGTACGATTGAGGGCTCCCAAGACAAAGGCAGCTGGATTTTTGCTCACAGTTGCTGTAAATATTGGCACAACACTGACGATGTTGGAGTGTTTAATATCTCAATAAGACACTGGCCATTTGACACTCTCCTATATGCTTGGAATGCAGACTTGGCAGAGGTCAAGGGATGTTTCATTGAGCATGCATGGGGCTTTCTCTGCCAGACAGCCAGCTGGAGCTTGTCCATTTATTTAACATTATATTTCTCAAGTTAAGCAACTAATTGAGAAAATTGCACAATCGACACATATACAAAGTATTTTTTACCTGCATTGTTTCTGTCCTTGATATCATCAAATTCCATCCCCAGTCTAACATAGACCTGGAACAAAATAGGGCACCACATAATTATTTCAAAACTGACATGTGACACTGATTTGTGTCCTCTTTCATGAATATCTGGTTAAGTTAAAGCTACGGTACGTTTCTGGTGAAAGCAGAAGAGCTTGGTAATTTTGAGCAAAAGAGTGTTGATATGGAGAAAAAAAATTGAGAGTACGTAACCATGTCACAGCCTTACACTAAATGCTAAGACTAGCATGAAAATGTACGGGAATTCATTTTCTAGGTATTTGGTCTCAACAAAATACTGAACAAATTAAATGTTGGTACAATTATCCAACCAGCCAATCATGTGGCAGCAGTGCAGTGTGTAGCATCCTGTGGCCACAGGTCAGGAGCTTCAGTTAATGTTCACATCAAACATCATAAATGGGTAAAAACAAATGTGATCTCAGTGACTTTGAGTGTCAGACAGGCTGGTTTGAATATTTTCTAACACTCTGCTTTATAGTTCATAATCAAGGAACATCTATACCAACTTTCATGTTAAGATATTCTATTAAAAGTGATGGTAAAGACCTAGATGCAATACCAGGGTATCATTAAAGACAGTAGAATTGATCTCCTGGGCACCATGAATGTGTATAAAAAAAAGAAAGAAGCGGTGGATTGGTCAGCCGGACCCTAAGACTTCCATTATAAGAATGTAAAAGTTCATGCAGTAACCATGCAGATGACAAACCCTGGTCTCTAGTGTCACAGTCTGCACTTTGTATGCCAACCGTTCACACTTAATCACTTTGTGTTTTACACTTGTGGCCTGGAAAAAACCCATTGAGAATGTCCAGCCAGCATTGTCTCCACAATTTATTAAGATAATTCATTTAGTTTTAAATTAAATTTGTTTTTACAAGTATGAATTGTGTTTTGGATGTTTGTTCTCTGACTATTTTAACTTCTGACAATAGCTCATTGTGTCATGGTCATGACCTTGACTCAAGCTTATTCCTTGTGTTTCTAGTGTTTTTCCATTCCCCCATGTCTCCTGCTTTACCCTGTCTGTCACTGTGTGTGTGTGTGTGTGTGTGTGTGTGTGTGTGTGTGTGTGTGTGTGTGTGTGTGTGTGTGTGTGTGTACTCACCTCTGTAGTATATATACTCTGGTTCTTGATCCACTTTCACTCAGGCTCCTTAGAATTATATATTCTAAGCTTAACTCTCATGTAGATCTAGTCCCTGTCTTCTTGTGCCTCAGGATCACTGTATTCTGGCCAGTTACATGCTCGTCTCTTTGCCTGCTTGTTACACTGGAAAGCAGCTCTGCTTCACCGACTTGCGGTTTTCCTCACCTACCTGCCGGACATTCATTCACCCCACTCAGTGCTTTGCTTTGACCCTCTACTGTGCCCGGCCTCTTCAGCCACCAGCTACCCACTGCCCTGTGTATTCACCTGCCAGAATAATGTCATTCTCCTTTCATATTCATTACCTGTAAGCCATAAACTCATAGTAAGTGTTTTACATTTGAGTTCACTTGTTAATATACCGACTCCAAAATGCTCTTCAAATGTCTTAGGTTTATATTCACTTTCTTAAAACACTTGCAGACTTTGACATTCGGCAATCCTACAAGTGTATTGGATGCCATACTGTGCAATAGGATCTAATAAACAAGGGTACAACATCAAGTTTGATGTCAATCACAATACATTAGTGAACACTGCATCATAGTCTAAAATGCAAGAGTCAAAGTGAGTGTAGTATGTGTGATGTTGGGCAGGCCCAGATGAGCGACAACCAACGTCAAAGAAATGTGGCCCCAATCATGGCTCCAAAACAGTGACACACTATGAGAAAGGTTCAGAATTCTGATGGACCGTTTCACAGCGTGGCAACCTATGTTTTTTAGCCAACCAATAGGACAATAACAAAATGGCACCATGACCAACATACACTGTTTTCCACTGTAGTGGCAGAGATGGATGATGCACAGTGATGACCTGTTTTCTTGTACATTGACTGGCATTGTTGTTGCTTCCAAAATTGTTTGTTTTGAATTGTATTCTACTTTCTGTGTGTTTAAATCCCTATAGTCTCATATACACTACACACACACATGCGCAGACAGCATGTCAGACAGGACTGTCCTCTCAAATGACTAAAGAGATGTTGCACCTGCAAGGTATAAAAGAGAACCTGATCTGAACCAATCAGGGTCCAGTATGTACGAATCTGGGCCATTTTCCAGAGGTCTTGTCTCCAGGCAGAAGAGCTGCTGATTTATCCATGGAGGCTCCATTGTGATGTTGCAGGAGGAAGTATGCCAGCTGCTAAAGCACAGGACCCACAGGATTTGGGTGCTC
This sequence comes from Hippoglossus hippoglossus, assembly GCF_009819705.1. Classification (NCBI taxonomy): domain Eukaryota; kingdom Metazoa; phylum Chordata; class Actinopteri; order Pleuronectiformes; family Pleuronectidae; genus Hippoglossus; species Hippoglossus hippoglossus. The sequence goes on along the minus strand of NC_047153.1, from coordinate 28,043,873 downwards.
ATCTGTCGCTCCTGTCATGAAATAGCAAACATACAAGCTGCCCCAAAATATACTCACGAAAATAGAGGTACAGAATGAGCACTCTCATAGAGACCAGCACCTGTCCACATACGTACGTTCCATTTAGAAATGACTGCAGTCAGTGAAGATTCTTTTTTTGCCACATATTGTGATTGTGTCACTGTGGATGTGTCCTTATGTAGGAGCAGGAATGTGTGAGACAGCTACCAGAACGTTCAAAGTGAGGATCACTGTTTAAAGCTTCTGAAATCAGCTTCTCACTGTATAGAAATGCATCAGTCTCACTAAGTGATGTCATTTTACATAATAACACTAGCTGTGTCCCAATTCAGGGGCAGCCTCTGTTCTACGTGACCCACGAAGGAGGTGGTCTTCGTTGGCCGTGTGGAGCACCAATACTGAAACAAAATGTAACCGTCTGGTCTAGAGAGGATCTCCATGATAGGCGTCACAATCTTGTCCCCTTTCTGCTTTTGCATAACAACTGAGCCGAAGTTGTACATGGTGAAAGAGTATTAAATGCCCCTTTTAATGCCCCTTTTGATGGCGGGCCCATTACCTCTTTGAAAATCTGTTCATTAACGAAGCGCAATGAGTCCCATGATAGGTTGGGAATGGAGAAATCAACCTGTTGCAGCTTTTTTGGAGGAAGCAAGGATACATTTGTCGGCCACATTTGTAGGAGCCTAATCGAAAATTAGGAGTCTAATCTTGCCGCTGTGACGTAATCGGTCTTTGATTTCCACTGAAGGATGCGGACACTGAATTCAGGCACAGTTACTATTTTCTACTAGGTTACATGTGTGCTTTGTTTGTATTTACTCGTTGCTCTCGTCACCATTTATTTTATATGAAAATGTGATACTGTTGGAGGGTCAGCTGTCAATCAAATCTGCTCAGTCAGTTTATATGAGTTTGACTTAAATCAATGATGTTTTTTTTATTCAGATGATAGTTTTTACAGTCATGCATCAAGAAAAATAATTGAGAGATATTACAATAGTCTCATCAAGTGAAATCTATGTCCTTCTTAACATTAAACTATAAAATCAAAATTCACTTACTTTACTTGCTTTCTCCAGTGCTGTTGATTGCATGTATCATTCCTTGGTGAATGGAGATTGTCCAGTTGTCATGGACATATTATAATAATATAATAATTTCCTTAGTTATTCAGAACAACTTGAAACCAACTAAAAGACAGAGTTGCGGTCATTAGTCCTCGACTCTGCAGTTCCCTTCAGTGCTTTGTTATAGTCTTGTAGCATTTTTAATCTCATTTTTTTGCTTAGATACAATATTACTCTTTTGCTTCAGTGTGATTGCTTACACAAATTTAATTTTAAGCCACTGGCTGCTACCTTCCCAAAAACCATCAGACACAGAAAATTAGTAACAAGCATTGAAGCATAGTAAACAACAGATACCTCCCTCAGGAGTTGACAGTGAACAAAACAGAGCTAGAAGAGGAGTTAGTATCGAATGCATGGGCTTTTTATTCTACAACTTAGACTGTCTGTTGTCTACTTTTGTCTATGTGGGAACTCTCCCTCTCCCGCGCGCTCTCTCTCTCTCTCTCTCTCATAAAGCAGTGTGATTGCCCATAGCATCACCATCTGCCAGCTCGCACGAGGTGAAACACTAAGCACTCTAGTGGGATGAATGAGTGATAGGAGTATGGGTGCTGCGAGTTTGTGAGAGCATGTGTACCCCTATCCAAACACACACACACACACACAAACGCACACACACACACACACAGACCTATCATCATTGTTAACCCTGGTGTAAACAGCTCAGTCTTATCGATGCTGCTGTGACAGTCTCCTGGCAGACAGGCAGACAGAGAAGCAGACCGTAAGAGAGACAGATAGTAAGTAAAGCAGCCAGTCAGAGGGAGCCAGTCGCATGGTGATGCCTGATCCCACTGACATTTCAGGTTTTACCTTTGTATTTCACAACTGTAACAAACCTTTATCTAAGCTCTTCACCCAAACCTACTCAGTCTGTTTTGCATTGTTACGTACATTTTTCAAATTGTTACATATAAGTTCTAAAGATGATACAAAATAACTGTAAATTAGACAGTTGTCTAACCTCTTTGCCACCCACCTCTCCTCTCTGCTCACCCCTAACGGTCTAGGCAGTTGGCCTTGCTCGTTGTGGGAACTGTTGGGTCATTGTTATGTCTGTGAAAATTCACTCATGATCTACTCACCACTATGCCGATGGAGGGGTGGGAGAAGTGTTTGAGTCCACTAAACACTCTATGCTCTCACCCAAGGGGCATGTGATGATACTTGGCCCTTGGGTGAGAGCATAGAGGCGCGAGCTTGTGCGGTGTCTCCCTGCGAATGTGGACAAGGCTCCGGGCTGAGGATCACAGTGGACATTTAGGCTAAAAACATGGTGTACATGACACTGTTTTGAGTCAAATTTTAATGTCGGGGCTTATGGACACTTGTATATATATGAATCCTTTTGGCAATATTATCAGTTATGTGGATTACACCCATCATTATTTATCCATTCAGCCAGATTAAATTAAATCCAACCTTCAGGAATGTCTGAAAGACCTTATGGCCTCGATGGCCTGCATTATGTTTTCGGGGTTGTCCATCCTGTTCTTGTGAATCTCAAGAACACCTTCAGGGAAATGTTTTAAATTTGGCAAAAATTCACCTGATTAGAATTTGTTGGTCAAATGACAAAGTTACTGTTGTTCAGGATGACAGGTCATCCAGTAACCGGAAGGTTGGTGGTTCCACCCCCACACCTCAAGTCTGCATTCCAAAGTGTCCTTGGGCAAGATACTGAATCCCAAATTGCACCTGACAGTTGTGCCAAAAGTGTGTGGTTCTGCTAGAGCGCCTTAGAGGAAGAAACCTCTTAACTGGTTCAAATGTTTTACCCTAATTTGAGATCTTTTGATACATTTGTTACACTTTCTTTTGTCAGTAAAGCGCCAGCAGCCAATGTACACAGCATGTTTCTGGTGTGTGTGTGTGTGTGTTTGTGAAACCATTGTCCACTATTTTACCCAGAGCATCTCTGAAGCAATTCACAAATTAATATACACAAATGCCTATAGTATTAATTCATATTAATAAGTTATTGTTTTATAATTATAGTTGTTTCTCATTTTGTTTTCCCATGTACAAAGTGTTGTAAGAGAGAGAGAAGCAGAACATTCAGCCCATTAAATGTTGATTCTCTCCCCTTGTGCTCTCTGCCATCCCCTCTACTGTGTTTTAATGAAGGCAAATTTTGAATGTTAATCTTCTCATTCCGATATTTTACTTGTTTCCGTTGTTAGACATTGAAGTGAGTATGTTAATAATAATACATTTGATCAAGGCTCATGATTCATTGCCAAGCTGCTGAGCCTCAGATTAAATCATTCTTTTAGGATCACAGTATCATCTGACAAAATAATAAAAATAGGTTCATGGTAGCAGATGTGCCCACTGTTACATTCACTATATTGACATTTAAAATGAATTATGAAACATTTGACACACATTTTAGTACAGTGACATCCTCTGTTACTTTGTCTTAATGAGCTGCAAACATATTTATGCTTGTAAAACACCCAAAAGTGTTGGGTAAACAACTCTGATCTATAAAATGAATGTGCTGGGGATCAAACAGTTCACTTACATTTCCTGTGTATACTGAAACCATTATGTAGCCGTGACTGAGCTGGAGTGCAGCTGTACCACTGCACAGCTGGAATCTATGCACTGTACATTTGCTATAATCATCAGTGGCCATAGGTTCTGTTTTTGTAGACTTTCATATGGCACAGCCAAAAGTGTGCAGTGTAAAGAGGCCTTCCGCCAGGGACAGACAGTCAGTGGGTGAGATACAGTCAGACAGTCAGGCAATGTATAAGTCATAGAGTGGGTAAGTGAGGTAGACATAAACTGAGGAGGTAAGTCAAACAGATGTAGAGTCAGTGGGTAAGTCAGACAGACACTCAGGGGTAAGTCAGACAGACATGTATCCTCCCCCGAGGGCTCCAGCAGGAAGGGGCTGTGTGGGAGAGGCAACAGCCAGGAGATAAGGCTCTCATGTGGGGTTGCTGTCGTGTAATTCCCCCTCTAATACAGCCAGGCCGTGGTTCTCAGCTCAGCCCTGATCTGCACACAACCTCTCCTGAGACTCAGCTGTCACAACCCAACCCTGCCACAACTCTGAGCAGCCACACACACACACACACATACATGCAGACGCTTAAGCATCTTTCTCTCTCTCCAAGCGTTTGTGTGAATGTGTGTCGTGTGTGTGTGTGTCAGAGAACGGGACCAAGTTCTGAGCCATGTGTGTCATTTTACAAGAGTGGCTCAGGCAGGCTGAGGCTAAAGCCAGACAAGTTCCTCAAGGGAGAGAGGATCAAGGCACAGCGAGCACTACTCGTATCTGTGTGCTTACAGTATATACAGCTGTGTGTTGCTGTCTGCACGTCTGGCTTTGTGTGGGCACGCGCACACGTGTGTGTTTTCATATATAGACATGAAAACACTGTCCCTGTCTGCTGTGAAACAATAGTCTGTTGGTGCCAAATGACAGTACCTTGCTCACGGGCGCCTCAGCATTAGCTTCCTCTCAACCTCCTGACATGTTGTAGAAAGTCAAGCACTCACTTTAACCTTACTTAAAGCCACTTTGTTTCCTTTGAAATGTTGGCAGCTTTCAAATCATTCTGCTGGCGTCAGTGTGAGTCATTTGAAATTTTAGGTTAGATGGTTGATAGCAAGCAAATTAATAATAGAAGATAAAAGGGTGAGTCATATCTACGCCCCAAACTAAGATATTTTAGCTTGTAGAAGCTTTTGTAGCTTGATTGAACATGTGTCTTCATAAATCTGCTTTATGTAAGAATGTATATCCAATTAAATGTAACCTTGTATCATGTCATAGCAATGAAAGATAAACAGAGGCTTGTTTATTTATTTGTATTATATTATTTATTTTTATCTTGTTTAATCTGAATTGTACCTCAAAAATGTATCACAGAAAATACAGAATCATGCAAGTCAAAATTTCATTAAGTCTGAAGTTTTTATCTTATTATGTTTATTGCAAAACTAGTGATTTGGACCGTATACTTGAGTAGTTATGTTCCAGTTCAGCGTCCCACAGGAATGAGTGTAGGAATAACACAGGCTGCCATGTAAAGAAGCAAGTATTACAGTATAACAAAATATATAATTTAACATGATTCTTATTAGGGTGTTTACCTGCCTACACATACTGTAAGTTATGTTTCATTTGTGTGTGTGTGTGTGTGTGTGTGTTTGGTGTACATGTGACAGCAGCTTCATCTGTATCACTTGCATGTTCATGGTTATTAATATGTCTTACTTAATAATCATATGTGACCATGTTTAATGTTACGTAGTTCCCTCTGGTATGGAGATATTACAACTGGCCAGGTCATCGATCATCCTCTCTGTCCCCCCCTGCCTCCACATAACACACACACACAAACACACACATACACACAAACACACACACACACACTCACACACACACACACACACACACACACACACACACACACACACACAATTATATGCAGTGATCCTATTGGTCAGCACTCACTACTGCAGCACATTGTATCATGACAAACACATCATGGAACCATCTCCCCCTCACACTCACATAATCACACTGTTTGTCAAATGAAGATCTTCAGTGGAAAGAATTTACAACTATTTCAACTATTTCTTTGAACCCACTTGCAAAATAATGAATCTGGTCACCTCGAGATCTTGTGTATAAGAAGCAATATGTACTGGAATTACTGAGTTACGAATGTGTTCTTTTTTTATTCGGAACATGGAATCTTATTGTGAAAGTTTATTAGCAGTGTTTTATCCTCTTTTCCTTTTCTGTCATTACTGAAAAATCTAATTTAGTCTTCCTTTTAGACATAACACTTTATACGAGACCAGTTATGTAACACGAGTTATGATCGGCTGGACGAGGGCTTAAAAACACTTTTGCTTTCATTGCTGAAGCCAAATGGCTGAAATCTGTTTATATAATTTCAAGGAAGATCGTATTTATAGTACATCTGCTATCAACATTGCATCCGTCTCTGAATATCATGTCTGTACAAGGAAAAAATATATATTAAAAGATGGTGTTACTTCACCCAAATCAGACACTGTGTTCAGATCCCAGACCAATCCATCCAAAATTTAAAAAGGTCACCAACTCCGCCCGTTTCCTCCAGACTGCATTGTTTTTGGTAGAGTAAGTAAAAACAAGTGGAGCCTGTAAAGTAGCCTCAACTTGAGGGACTTCTATGGTGTAAGATGAGGGTCGTGGAACTTCAGCCAACTACAGCTGTAAGCTCCAATTACCTTCTTAAGGATAAGCAATGTTAAAATAGTGTGTCTTTGTAACGTAACCCTCACTATGCCTGTCAAAGTATCCCTTTGGGAATATCCCACATTGCTTGCCTTAAAGGTTCAGTGTGTACATTTTAGGTGAAAGGGATTTATTGGATACGGAAGCCGCCATGTTTTTTACAGTAGCCCAGACTGGACAAACTAAACACCTTTTGAGTTTTTATGACAACTGAGGCCGGCCACAGGTTCTCTTTCATGTTTGGAAGGTAAGGGTGAGGTGAAGAGTATTCAGCTGCAACAGTAAACTTCACCACTAGATGTCACTAAATTCTACACACTGAACCTTTAACATGAAATCATGTTTGTTGACAAGTCGACTAGCTCAGCAGACCTTTGCAGACACTATGTTTCGATGAGAAAATTAGCAATATCAAAATTCAAGAAGCCTAATTAACGTCATGATTAAGTAGAAAAACCCTTAATCAGATGGAAGTATCCTGTATTTACACATAGATTGCATGCATCCAATTGTGCCTGTATGCAATGCACAGGCATTTACTGCATCCACTGCTGTTGTATGTAACCCAGCTCTGTTTTAGTAAAACTTGTCATTATTCCATAGAATGGCAGACATCCCTGGAAAAAAATCATCTCAGAGAAGAAGAGAGAGACTTTTGGAAACAAATGAAGGTCTTTTTGGCAAACATGCGGTGCTCTCGGCACGGTGTAATCTGGATGTAGACCTAAAGTGGACCAAACAACACAAAACTAATTCGGGCCCCCACCTTTGATATGCGGTATAGCTAGGGGCTTCTTGTGGCCCAGATCTGGTAAACAGGCGCGGACCGCCCAAGGGCCATCATGTGGGCCAAATCTGAGCCAAAACTATTTTGCTATGTGTGTGTGGACTGGTAAGGGGTTAGGGTAAGGGTTAGAAGTTTCTCCTTCTTAATCTTCCAAACATGGTTAGGGTGATACCATCCATACAATCCCCCTTAACATTTACTTCTGTGTTACATGTTTGACTACTGAGAACGTCCTGTTGTCCCATTCGCTGCTATGAAGTGAGGGGATGAGTTGATAAAGAAACAATCATTTGTATTAGTTGTTTAGTCTTTGTGAGAGGACACACCTACAAACCTTCTGGTTAAAACTCTGTAATCTGTTCTCCCACCACACACCAACAAATAAGACAGGAGAGTATAAGTAAACCAGAGAGACACAAGTAGACACACAGACAGAGCTTCACAGATAACAGGATAGCAGCGGATGCCGTCACGGAGCCATTTCCTCTCCCATCAGCTTCCAGTGCTCTGAGAGTTGATTTAAATCCTACATCACCTTTCATTGTCTAGTCCATCACTAACACTTAAGACTGCATCCCTGTTTCCCCTGCCCTGCCCCACCTTCTGTCTGCCCTCACCACTACAATGTCCTCTTACCCAGCAATGATGAGTCTCTTTCCAATGCACCATGCTGATATACACAAGAAATGTGCAAATTACAAAACAGTAGACATAAGACAGTAGACACAGTGAATATGGACACAAAGGCATGCAGACTGAAGAACACCTGCAAAAATAAGTGTGTGTGTGTGTGTGTGTGTTGAAAGCATTGGACACCAACACAAGGAGCACCTTTTTAGGAACACCTACTGTATATACCATACAGTTATTCAATCAGCCAGTAATGTGGCAGCAGTGCAAGGCATAGGGCAAGGTCTGGAGCTTCAGTGAATGTTCAAATCAAACATCAAAATGGGAGAAAATGTGACCTCAGGGACATTGACCATGGTGTGATTGTTAGTGGCAGATAGACAGCCATTAGATGGAAACACCTTCACAATTAGTTAGGTCAGAGGAGAGTGGCTGGACCAGTTCAAATTGACAGAAAGGTACAGACTGTCTGTCTGAGTAATGTTGACCATGTTCATCCCTTTATGGGCACAATTTACATCTAATCTAATAGCTCCTTCCATAAGGATAATGCTCCATATCTACTCATACTGGTTATATGAACATCCCAGTGAATTTCTGTGACCTCCCCGGACACCACATGTGAGTCAAGTAGAACCTTTGGTAGAACAGGAGATTAGCAGCTTGAATGTCGGGCTGTCACATTTAATTTGAAATTCGAACATACATTCGAATAGACATTTTGTATTTCGTAATTCAAGATATAGTCTAGAACCACATCAGACCGTATAAGACTGTATAAAGTAGTTTTTTCTCCTGATCTAACGAGGGTGAACACTGTTGGCTTTATGTATCCCATGCCCTCTCGACCTATCCGTAAAGTGAGTCAGTAATGTCATGTTGTTTTGTTGTGAAAATGGAGGATGCTAGCAAGCAAAGCCATTTGAATGAGTTTTCGTTTTTTTCAAAGTTCAAGTTAAAAATGATTTTTCAATTTGTTTGAATGTATTCTTCCACTCTCTTGGAAAAGAGATCTTGATGTCAATGTGACTGCCGGATTAAATAAAGATTAAATAAAATTAATATTCATACATGCAGCAACTTCACTTTGACCAGAAATGGTTCCTCTATTCAGGTCCACAAAAACCATCGTACGAAGCTGAGTTGACAGTGCCATGGAACGACAGATAATACATCTCGCACCAACTGAAAAAGTACCTCGACTTCATGTCAACAGATTTAATGCTATGCTATTTCTCATTGAAGTAGGCTATTAGGGCTTCCCAGCATCATCAGTGCACTATATTAGCCATCTTACATTTCTTTACATCTTTTTTCACTTTGACAGACATTGACTCACATCAATACCAGCTAGCTTAACTTGACAGTAATGCCTCATATTGCATTTATTGAATCTTCAATTGATATATAACTGGAAATCTGTTTTGAATCAAAGGACAGATTCCAACCAAGAACTACGTCCAATTCAAGAGTTTAACAGTCGTAACTATAAAGCAAGTTATTTATAGCCATTTGGAAACTGTGTCTGAGCCCCATGCACAGAAGCACGTAACCATTTACATGTGGAGAGCAACTAATGTTTCCTTCCTCCAGACCAAATGTGTCAGTGTCAAGCTATTAACTGCACATGCCAGTGGATCTGTAACAGGCAGCCATCATTACGTAGTTTGGTCTAATGACTGTTCTGCATGGTCAGCTGTTTGAGACCATCCAGATTATCATTGCTGAAGTTAATGCCTCTTCTAAAATCTCACTAAATACAGCTAATAAATGCTTGACTCTGCTGCCAATCGGTTTTCTCGGCTTACAGTGCCATACATTTGTAGACGGCCTCCCTTCCTTCCAAACAGCCATTTGTTTCACATCATGACAGTGCTGTAAAAATAATACAGTCATACGTGAAGCTTGGATGGAAAGATTACCAACCATAATTGTATACTTTTCATAACTTTTTTGTCAAACACACACTCATCTTGTTATCATCTGCAATTATTAGTGTATGTGAAGTAACCTCAGCTGGGGTGTATCCACCTTTGGGTGCATCTGAGGAGACCTGCTGGAGGTCACATCCATCCAGCATTTGTATGAGCAGTCTTAAGTCCTCGTGATTTAAGAGACGCTGCTGCAATCACCACCTTCATTGTACATTAAGGCATCTCTTAGGCATGAGCAACATTCCCAGGCCTGTTGTATCAGTCACGTGTGTGGGCCTTTCTTAATATCTCACAGTGACGCTGCCCGGCCAAGAACGGTTTTAAATTTTATGATTTCATTTGGCATCAGAACATCTTTAGTTAGTGGAGAAAATCTTTCATTCATACAACTTCAAACGTCTCTATGTAAATCATGACCCACGGGAGCAGTCTCTGTGGCACTCAACCGTGGAACATTATCTGCTGTTTTATAGTCTCTCATCCATCTCTGGGCCTGTCACATCCCTTTGACTGCCACCCATCCAAGCCATGGATCACTTTGCTTTGGACAGACGAGTTTCTGTATTCATTCCTGTGATAACACGTCACTGATAGCTGTACTAATATTTTCTAATATTCTTTCACCACCACTTTACTCTGCTTGATCAAACATTAACATCATCATCTTCTGGCAATGTCTAACATCAGGACCTTAAGTTTCACAAGGTTAGATTCTCTTTTGTAGTCTTTGGTAAAGACTACAAAGACAGGTAGCCTAAAAACAGGTAGCCTAAAAACAGGTAGCCTAAACCGATAGATAGATGGCTCACAGCAAGAAGGTTCTTGGTTTGAATTCCAGTTCGGCTGTTGCCTTGCATTTTCAGACTGGAGATTAGGGTTAATTGGAAACTCTAAATTGAGACACACTGAAAGTGAGTGTGAATGCTTGTTTGTCTCTGTATGTTGGCCCTGTGATGGACTGGCGACCTGTCCAGGGTGTAGCCTGCCTCGAGCCCGATGTCAGCTGGGATTGGCTCCAGCGCCCCTGCTACCCTAATAATAAGCAGTGTATATAATGGATAAATCAAATCAAATTTCACTAATCTGCAACTGCTCATGAACAGATACATCAAGTCGATTTATGTTTAATTTTATAATCGGTTTGTGAGTGTGCAGTGCAAGAGAATCTGACTCGCAACGTTTACCCACAAGCAAACCTTTCAGAAGATAAGTAAGATATTTCGGATGAGAATAAAAAAATCTTGTTTCAGTCCTGCAGAGTTGCTCTGCCCTAGGGACTTTTTATTAAAAATTCTGAACACGTTAAGCACACAAACAACCAAAAAAGTGACATTATATTGTAGAACTATTTGAGAAGGACTCACTAATGACAAGGAATAATTCTGAAGTAGCACAGGAGCATTACCACGGGCCAAGAGAACAGGCATGTTTAGAACGGGCACTGCTGTCAAAGGCACGTATTAAAAGACAGATCTTGGGATTTCAGGAATCGATATCTGCTCATTGAAATGAAAATCATTTTTAATCAAAAGATATTTCTATACCAGCCCTAGTATCCCTCCTCAGCATTCTCCACTGCAGCCACATGAAGTGTTGCTTACTGCTCCCACCTTATTCCAAACAGCACAAGAGCCATGGGCTTTCTCACTGTCGGGTCATTATGTTCACATCCTTTTATCATTTGCATATAGACAGTCTCCACAAATATCTGTAGTCACACCCGCACACTCTCCTCAATTTGCTGCTGTATTGGAGTACACACTTGCACACAAACACAGATGTAGCCTCTTTCTCTTGCACACACACACACACACACACATACACACACACTGTACGAGGTAGAGATTGTTATTTGTTTGTGACCTCCAAAACTTATCCTGTTTCTCCTACTTCTGTCTTATAAAAATGAGTCAGATCTCATGCAGATACAAGAAAGGAAGTGTCCAAACACATGCATGCGCACACACACACACACACACACTTCTCAGTTCACACAGGTCCTGGCCAAGGTGAATGGGAATTACCCAGAGGACCTTGCCAGAAACCTTCAGGCTGACACAGATGCCCTATGTGGCTCCAGTAAGTGTGATTGTACACACACACACACACACACACACACACACACACATCAGACACATTGAAAGAATGTGTGTGATGAACATGTGTGTCCTTTGGACCTAATAGTGCATTTCAAAATCTGCTACACAAAGCACATTCTAAAACTATGGTGTGTCCATTTAAGCAAACATTGGACTGGGTGCAGACAGGTCAGAAGAGCTTTTTAAAATACATCACATCTCTCTCTCTCTCTCTCCCGCTCTCTCTCTCTCTGCCGGGGACATCTGAAGGTTGACCCGTGTCTTCCCTCGCTCCCTCCATCCTCCCCTCAGTCCAATGCCCCTCTGCAACTGCAGGGTAGGGTCACCATCCTTTTCTGTTTCATCAAAAGATATTAGGTGTTCGAAAATGATAAATGTGAAGTTGTGTTTAAGCTTTTATAATCAGAGGAAATGCTCACCCGCCCTTCTCCACACCACCTCTTACCCACCCAGACCTCCCACCACACTTGTTTCGGGCTTGATGACCTTCCAGCAGGTAAAAACAAATTAAACACAGAGCACTGTCTTTGAGTCTGATCAGCGATTGGAGGTTGTCTCAAAGACGAGCTGGGTTCAGGCTCCTACAGACACACACACACACACACACTGACACATTTGTATAGCCTCTACACTATTATTCTACACATTATTATTTTAACTGTAAATTTAGACAGATTGAATCAGACACAGAAATGCTGATGGAAATATCAGCACCATCAAAATATTATGAATTAATTAAGTAAGTGGGTATTCTACTAAACAAATTAAGTTTGGTTGGTGAACAATTGAAGTCGGGGTTAATGGGAGCCAACATTGACTGTTGGTGGGATATGGGATGTGGACACTTCCACTGCAATTCAAATTGTGGCACACTCTAATACCGAGGGTGCAAACCTGGCCAATAGGTTTATCATAAATATCATAGGAAATGACAATTAAGGGGCTTCTACCTGTGTTGCTGAAATATTTTGGATTATGCACTATCATTCCTGTGACAGCCAGGGAATGTCAGATTGTGCCCACGCACACACGCATACACACTGATACACACACTCGTTCTCTCTCTCCGAGGGTTGAGTTGTTTGAAGATAAATAGCATAAAGAGGAAGAAATTCACAACGCTTGTTTTCATGTTTGCAAGCACTTTTGACAACAAGAGTGTTATTTGTTCTGTCATGTTCCCTGTTGTTACTTCATTTGGGAAAATACACCCCCGTGATCAAAAAGACAAAGGCACGAACAAGCAGCTTTGTGATGTTTGCACATTCACAACACACGTGTTGGTGTACACTGTCACTAAACATACATAGACATTTATCATGATTTTTTTTTTGGGGGGGGGGGCAGCAGAAATGAACTGTGAATACAGACTGTGAGCATGTGAAAACCTGTCCGTTAAAGTTGATATGATTAACATCGTAACAGTTGCCTGTTGACAGACCTGCATTAGCATTCATTTGGATGTTGTGTTAATTATAATATGCCAACTCTAAATGCTCTGATATGTTCACCAGCTCATCACTAACTTGCAAGGCTGTTTACCCCTGATACTCCAAAAGTGTTTTGTGGACTCACCCCTCCATCGGCATAGTGGTGAGTAGATAATGAGTGAATTTCCATTTTTGGGTGAACTATCCCTTTAAGGTTGCTTGTTCCTACCAGATGTGCTCCTTAGGACCAGTGGCAGGCAAGCCGGAACTCTGTCATCCCAGTAACAATAATAACAATAAGAAACACGTAGGAGAATTCAAGTTGACTCCAGTTCCTGACTCTACCATCTGCAGCTTCAGCAGAAATTGAGATTCATCACACCGGGCGAGAGTGTCTGTCCAGTGTTGACGAGTCTGTGCCACTGCAGCCTCAGGTTTCTCCTTTGTCTGACAGGAGAGGAGCCTGATATGGTCTCTGCTGTTGTAAACCATTCACCTGGAGGTTGGTTGTGTTCATTCTGAGAGGATTTTCTGCTCACCATCGCTGTAAAGAGTGGTTTTCTGACAAACCATTGCCTTTCCGTCAGGTCCAACCATGTCTGACCATTCTCCTGTGCCCTCTCTCATCAACATGCTCACTGGATATCTTTTCTTTTTGGCATCATTCTGAGTTCAAACTGTTGTGTCAGTTATGTCAGAAATAATCAGATCAGCCTGTCTGGTGTCAACACCACTGCCAGAGTTTTATTCCCCATTCTGATGTTTGATGCAAACTTGCTCCTGGTTGATTATATGATTGCATGAATAAGTAGGTGTTCTGCTGCTCCAAATAAAGTGCTTGGTGAAGGTAAGTGTGTTGATTGAAGCCAGGTAATCATCTCATGGTTAACCTTCATCACATTCAACTTGTAGTGGGAATCACTGTTGTCACAATTGAGACATTGTTCTATGTGACTGGCTAATTTTGTGTATACTGTTGTCTTGTATGAATTTAACAAATATCTTTTGTTTATCAAATTGATAATATGACCCCAAAAAGTATGAGAAACAGAAGAATAAATATCATATATTTTCACAATCAAGCCGAAATGCCTTTGCCAAGCAATTACTTGAGCCCCAGTTTTCTCTCCCATCTTGTTTCCTGTATGTAACAGTATGGGTGGAGAAGGGGGGAGGAGTACTACCTGTATTATTAACTGAGGGGTTAAGGCGATTCCTTTTGCTTTCGCCTCAACCACTCTCCTTTACCCCAAGCAAAGACAAAGTGTGTAATAATTACAATGCTGAGACACAATGCGCTGTCAGTTGTGGCACAGGAAGAGCCAAGCTGTAGCTATCACACTGGCAGATAAATTCCATGTACAATTATTCATCCGGGGACTTTGGCATGTAGATTAATGAGTTTGATAACCCGGAGCTTTGCACCGCGCTCCTGCCTCCCGTCGTCACACTCCTCGCCACGCTTTCTCTTTTTTCCTGTCTGTAGCTCACTACTTCAGATAGAAAGGGAGCAGAATGGAGAAGTGGTAATCAGTTGGTGGATGTGTTCACAAGGACAGATCGATGAGGAAGATGAGGGCAGTCCTTAAAAGAGAGGAAATTTGGTTGGTCGTTGCTTCTGCAACAGTCATGTAGGGTTAGCACTGAAGTTATTATATTCGCACATATCATCGGTCTGATCTGCTCTGGGCTTTACAAAAGTTATTTTCTGAACAAGTTTGAGCTTTCTCGTCTACTTCTTGTGCAGTTCCTGATTTTTTCCAGAAATTAGAAACTAAAATCTTTCATTCACAAACGTTTCCACACCCCACTTGTTTCCTTGCAGCAATCACAGTTTCCAGCCTTTTTGTGTCAACAACCTTTGCACACATGGTTTTGGGCAGTTTATCCCATTCTTCTCAGATGATCGTCTTAAACTCTGCCAGATAAGATGGGAAACATACATGGCTGTGATCTTCAGGTTTCTCCACAGATTTGCTCTGGGGTTAAAGTGTGGTCTGTGGCTGGGCCACTCAAGAACAGCCAGAGACTCCAGACCCCTTGAAGCCACTTCAATGTTTTTCTTGGCTGTGCCCTCTAGGTTGTCATCGTGCTGAAAGCATCACCTCTGGAGCAAGTTTTCTTCCTCTGCAGTGACATCCACCCTTCCCTCAATTGTGACAGGTCGTCCACCAGACAAAGTGTTTGTTCTGCGAGTGTTAAAATCTTGTCTTGTCACACCAGAACATTTTATGTTGAACAAAATATTTAATCTTTAAATTCTATATTCACACATTTGTAAAGTAGCAGGGACATTTCCTAAGTTAAATGAATGTTAAATTTACAGTGTATAGATGTAGCTACAAAATCCTTAAGAGTATTGAACTTGACATTGGCATATTTGTATATTTTCTATTTTGTAAAGGACATGATGATAAGCATTTGTGATATTATACTGAATGATTAAGGATGCATGGATTCAACGTTTTATCTTCTAAAACAGATTTTACTGCCTCAAATCGAAATACCTGAACCCATGATGACTGATGTGGTGCCAGGTGACAAATGTAACAGCTGTGTACCACATAGAATACATGGAGTTGGATCATTTTAACAATTATTTTTCGCAGGTAAAGAAAGTGAAAAAACAAACAAACTCAGCACTGAATTTGAGAGAGAGAGAGAGAGAGAGAGAGAGAGAGAGAGAGAGAGAGAGAGAGCGCGAGAGAGAGAGAGAGAGAAAACAGAGGAGAGGACAACCTACACAAAAGCCTCACATTCAGTGCACGGGCCCACAACATTCATAGAATCACTTCGTTTGTTTTGTTGCTGGTTTATGATGAGCGGAATTACAGAGCTTTTATTTTTGAAAAATTGTTAATGAAGATTGTGTCAGTTGCTTAACAGACCTCTGAACGTTTTCTAACTTCACTCTGCACCATAGCTCTGACAGTATATTGTAGAACTGTTTGAGGAGGACTCACTAATGTCAAGGGATGATTCTGAAGTAGCTCTGGAGCTTTAACAGAGGACAAGAAAACAGCCCATTCCAAACAGGAAGGTTTAGAACTAATCACTGAGAGGGAGCAGAGGAATGAGAAGAATGGGGAGGCCTCTGAAATGTGACTTGAACCCAGAGTGGTGGTTCATCAGAGCCATCAGTGCTTCTGATCCAAACAACAACAAAAAAATCAATTATTATAAATAGATAAATATATATATATATATACAGTATATATATATATATATATATATATATATACATATATTCCAATGTTGCATGTTTTTAAAGGAGCAACACTTACGAAATATAGATGCTTTAACTTTGTGTCAGTGTGTTGTGTAAAGGGGGGATTCTTTTCTGTCTGACAACTGCATCTCTGCCAGTGACTCAAAAGCACATGAATCCATATGCATGTGCACGCAGACACACACGCGCACACACACACACACACACACACACACACACACACATCAAACACATCAAACACATCACACACATATACCTGTACACAGGCACCATTTAAAGCAAGAAAGTGCAGTCTCATTAGAGTGGCAGGCAGACATCCTGAATAAAATGGAGTGGCATTAATATTAATACCAGTAAAGTGCCTTTATAATCAGACAGTGGCCTGTCAGCTCGCCAAGTGGGGCTGCTTGCATGTCACAAACACACACGCACACACACACACACACACTGGTTTATCTGTCTCTGTGAGGACACCACATCAATTCAGTGCAGTCAACACAGTGATATTTTAACTCTTATCTTCTTTACTTTCTAAGTTTTGGTGTTGCTGTTTGAACAATTTTCAGTGAGATTATTTCAGTCTTTCTCGTTTATTTAGATCCAGACATTTCTAGTTTCAACTCTTCCACGATTACACTTCAGCTTGCAGCTTTTTCACTTAAGTGATGCTTTCAACCTCCTCAACTAATTCAACTCATGTTCAGCTGTCTTCAACTTTTATTTTTTGCAAATTCAACAAAGACTTCATACATTTTCAGCTTGATTCAGCAAAGCATTTAGCCACTCAGCATTCCCACTGCATTTTCAGCAAGAAATGCACTTTCTATTTATAATTGTAATATAAATTGTGCTCAAACAATAATAGATACAATTCACCACAACTCGATAAAAACTTAATGTCCTCTGGGGTTTTCTAGCCTGCTGTCCTGCAACTGTAGTTTATGAATCCTCTGCACTGGAATGGTACATCCAGTCCTACCAAGTGAAAAATCCATATATTTTACTGATATGTCAAATTGTAAAACATATTCGTACAAAGCGTTCAGGTCATGAAACAGTTCTTACTTGACATGTAAATTTACAATGTCGCCACAGTCTCACTGTGCACACAGATACATGGACAAAGCAAGCACACAGCAATTTTACTTAACCTGAGATCTGTGAGCAGATAGGTATGGAAGCATATTGCTGCCGCATTGGAAAAATCAAAAAACAATCAATATAATATTATTATTATTGTAGAAATTGTAGATAAGATATTGTCAAAACATAAAACTTTTCATGTTATAACGTAAAACATATCACGCTATAATAAGATAACCTATTGTCAAAACATAAAACTTTTCGCTTTAGGCTACAACATAAAATGTGTCATGTTATAATAATCTGTTCTTCTAGAGTGTCGGCGTCTCGCCTATTTTCTCAGCATACGAAAATTATCTTCTCCCACAGTTGCTTTGTATCCGTCTAACATGTCACAAACATATATGTTTGCAACACATCCTGTACCTGTTTCAAAGTAAAAGCACTCTAGCGTTTCTGTTGACTGAATCCTTTTATTTGTTTTAACATGGTTTCTCTTGTTATTGTAGGACCACGGAGTCGTGGCACTAAGGTGCGTTCAAGGGCTACTTTTATTAAAGGAAATACAGAAGTCATACCCGAAACTTCACGTAGTAGCTCCGCTGCAGACACGCACCAGACACACTCCCTGTGTGAACAGCAGACACAGCTGCAGCCAGTGGGGCCCAAGCATAACCATTGACAAGTCACATACTGCTTGTTGTTAAAAAATAAAACTAACAGTGAGAGGTGTATGTTATAATGTGAAAAGTTGTATGTTACATATGACATGTTGTTTGTTTTAACTTGTTTGAAATAATGTTATCATATTAAAATATTAAAAGTACAGTTTTATGCTTTAACAAGTTATCAAGATACATTTTTTTAAAGATTTGTTTGAAAAATAAGTTATCACATTATAAATAAATGTTTATGTTATAATAATAAGTTATTACTTTATAGTGTGATACAATTTACATAAAACATGATACTGATCTGTTATTTCTTTTTCTGGCATGGCAGCAATATGTTTCCGTAGATATGCCTGAATCCCTGCATGTCCACCATGCACACAGCTACCACAGTAGGGAGCAGGCCTGTCTCTGAGGTTGTAAATACAAAGCTGGCTGATGTTTCCAAAGACGCTCCAAAGGGAGACAGGGAGCTCCAGAGCTGGTTTGTGTCCATAAAACAGTGAAATACTATGAGAGGTGATGGCAGCAGCTATGAAACAGAATGCTCTGAGCATTTCCAGATGGACCTCACCATCACCAGGCTGGAACACCCACCGCTCTGAGGAAAGCTGGGCAACAGGAGGCTGTGTAGGTATTCACGCCCTCTGGAAGACATTTAGTCAGGGAGTTTTATCTGTGAAATAAGTGCTATTGCCACACAAACATTTCATGGCCAAAAGGTATTAGTACAAATGAATTTAAAGAAATGCTTCTTAGGTGGGGGATATACAAGACTGTAGTTCATATCTCCTACCAAGTGTCAACAGTGTGGCTTTCAACCATGCACATGGCTTTTCTCTAAACTTAACCAAGCAGTTCTTTAAACCATAACCACTGTCTTCAGGTATTTAAACTGTATTTATACAGCACTTTTCTAGTCGACCACTCAAAGTGATTTACACTGCAATCCACATTCACCCACATGGAAGCCTAGTGTAATGGCTAAGAGGACTACCTTCTCCTCCTCTATCCTGAGGACCCAGTGCCCTGTTGTAAACACCAGCCTGGCAGCAGGCTCCATGCAACATCTATTCATTGATCAGGCTCTGTTATAAGACCTTTTCAAGTCTTCCAAACACTGAAGCTTCATTCTGGTTGCCAGGTGAGATGAAGAAGAAAGCAGTTGTACCTCCAGGACAGCCTAAACAGCTGTAACCAGTTTTGGGAGACTGCTGCAGTGACCAGTAAACCATTGTCTTCTCACCTACTCCCAGGATATGTCCCACTCTGTCAACACCAACAGCCTGGTTGGTATTGACAGTGTTTGATCGAGCATTTGTGCCAACCTTCAGACCACCTTTCAACATTTACTGGTATGTCAAATTATAGATATCTGGGCTTTCCTCATACTTTTCCCCCTACCGTAGCAAACCATAGAGTTGCTCATAATATGATATAGCTACACGGGAAAAAGCCGCCTGTGCCAGCGGTTCAAACAGCTTGGAATCTCATCACTCCTCAGACACTGGTTCAAACAGCTTGAGACGACCGTGGGCTGGACCATCGGGAAACTCTAGAAGCATGAAGCGCTCTACTTCATACAACATTGATACCAAAAAGGGTGTGAGCTAGACAACAGTTCAGAAAAATAAACAAAGCGAACCACCTGAATGTACACAGACCAGAGAGAGGATGAGAATATGATGGAGAGAGGGGAAGCAAGAGAAAACAGGAGTTATAAGAAAGCAAGGGAGAGCAAATATGGGTGTGTTCGGGGTTAAATTGTCAGTACCAATGTGGTGCCATGTGAGCAAGGCACTCATATCAAGCTCTGACTCCCACTCTCTTTTTCACGCGGACAGATCAAACTCACGCACAGGTAGGTCAACCCTTCAAACACACACACACACACACACACACACACACACACACACACACGCATAAGAGCAGGTGCATGTCAGCTGTGATGTGTTTCTGCTAAATGTCTCCTCGGGAGGCTGTAAATATTTGATCAGCCTGTCTGTCATTGGCCAGAAGAGAGAAATCATAATGAATCATGAAGAAAAGATCATTCTCTATTCATGTGAACACTATTAGCCTCTTTCATAAGCAAACTCAAATATTTATCCACTGCGAAAACCATTCAATGTTATCAGAGGCAATGTAAGATGGTCCAGAAAAATAAAAAATAAAAAGCAGACATGTAAAGAGGATTTTTCTAATAACAGCACCCAGACTGGGTATGGTGGTAACATCCTGGTTGGCTGGTTTTTATTGCTTGTTATTAGATCCTGATCCAAAACAATTATTTGTCTTATAATTTTTTCCTGCATTTGCTGGTAACACAAAAGAATTAAAACAGTGCCCTTGGGCTGCACAGTCCTACTGTAGTGATTAAAAATAGGAAATTGTGATGCATAAGCTATTAGACAAAGCCGTAATCAGATTCATTAATTTCCTTCATTTCTAAAGGCTAACGGGTTTTCTTAAAGTGACACAGTCTTAAAAATAGAAATGCACCAACAACACCAAGCCTGTGAAGAAAAACATGGTTTGATTAGGATATTTTGTGCAGCAAGTAGGACACACTACTGTTTGCCTGCTGACTTCTCCGCCTCCGCTTTTACGTTGCTTTTTAATAATAATAACAATACAACTTAATGAGATGTCACAACTTCATCAGGTTTTATAGGTTTTAATTTTATAGCTTTATTGATTGTTATTTCATGAAGAGAGAGACAGCATTTTCCAGTGTTACATGTGGATGTGTTATTTACATGATTGCTTTTTGTATTTCCTTTTGATGTTACATGTAAACTCAGGATCAGGTATTAAAATCAACTTGTAATTCCATTTGATCATGACTTTTTATGTCTGGAAATGACCATGTCACATGTCAGCTGAAATACTCAAGGTGTGCCATTTTAAGCATCATACATTATTTCACATTTGGTAAAAGACCAATGTGTGTATGCAAACTTTCAGCTGAATTTGTGACAATAACATTTGCGATAGGACATTGTGATTTGATATTTGAAACGTACAAAAAACACAAGCCTCTGAATGCATCGCATACAAAACATGTGAAAACCAAAAGAGCGATGGAAGAGGGAGGGAGACGGAGGTTTCTGAGTTGGAAACTCAGATAAACTGTATATGCTAATGGTACACATTCATCTGCCATCGAGGGTTGGGAGGATGACCAGGACAAGTGATAACATATACCATCCCTACTGTTTCAGAATGTAACAACTACTGTCAGCGACAGGAAATGCTAACACCGCTATTTTGCAGGACTTATAATCATAATCATTTCATAGTAGCGCTCTGAATTCTGCAGCACCACATACTACAGTTAACCCAAGGAAGATAACGAAATGGCTAAGACCGGCATGAGCATCTGAGAGTTGTTATAATGGGGAAAAGACCATCCCAAGGTTGATCAGGATGTAAAGGGATGAAGAGGTTGCGCTTTTTCTGCAAGTTGGTACCATTAATTTGACCTTTACTTTTCAGTGCTAGTCACAGAATCAATTCAATCTATGGCTGTAACAGGTGTGCACATGCACTCACATGAAGTTCACTCTCACATGCAACAAATTCCGAGTGACAGGTACATGCCTTGATAGCCTCTGACTGTCTGCGTGGATGGTAAAAATGTTATGAACCATAGCATGAGCATGCAGTGCTCAGTTAGAGATTTCTTGTTATTATGAGAAGTGTAAAAAAATGTTTGGCTTCATAAAGAAACTGTAGCAGGACAAATTAGATATGGCGAGCTGTCACAGTTTAGATAATCAATGGGAAAAAGTGCTGTTTAACCCTCGTGTTGTTCCTGGGTCGGATTGACCCAGAGTGTGTGTGTGTGTGTGTGCGTGCATGTGTGTGATTATCTGCAAGCCCTGGCTGGTCAGGGTTAGGGTTAGGTGACCCACCGATTGTCATTATCCAATTCTCCTGGGGGTCATTTAGACCCACAACTGATTCCAATTGTAATCTCGGGAGAAACACACCGGCTTCTCTGTGGGTCTAATTGACCCCACAGAGATGCCGATGTGTTTCTCCGTGTTCTCCCTGACCAGGTCACGATGTCACGTCAAGCGTGTTTCACCAGAGAACCGGTTCTCCAACAGCTGTTCTCCCAGCAACAATCCTCTGAAGAGGATGCGGAAGAGCAAGACCGAGAAGCGGACCGAGAAGCGGACCGAGAAGCGGACCGAGAAGCGGACCGAGAAGCGGACCGAGAAGAAGGCCGAGACGATGAAGATGCAAGTCTACACCGGAAAGCCGAGCGGCGGATGCCCAGAACGGAACCAGGGGTTGCGGGTAGTGCTCGATGTCACGGAGGGACTACACGGTCGCAACGTCACGTGCGACAATTACTTCACCTCCTACGAACTCGCGTGGCAGCTCCTGGAGAGGAAGATCACCGTGGTCGGCACGGTTTGGAAGAACAAGCCTGAGCTCCCGACTGGGCTGCTCGTGGTCAAGGGAAGAGAGGTGTTCTTCTCCAGGTTCGCATTCATGCCCACCGCCACTCTGGTGTCCTACATCCCAAAGAAGAACAGGAACGTGGTGCTCCTGAGCATGCGGCACGCCGAGGCCGACGGCAGCGACCGCGAGGATGGGAAACCGGTCATTGTCCTGGACTACAACCGCAACAAAGGAGGCATGGACAACCTAGATAAGGTGATTGGAACGTACAGCTGCAGGAGGATGACCGCACGCTGGCCCCTGGTCATCTTCCACAACATTCTCGACGTCTCTTCGTAAAACGCCTTCGTGATATGGAGAGAGATCAACCCCGACTGGATGCCGGGCAAGCGGAATATGCGGAGGGTGTTCCTAGAGCAGCTGGGAAAGGCTCTCGTGACTCTGTTCATCGCACGAAGGGAGCACATCCCACGCACGGAAGCGTCCGCCGTGGTTGTGAAGGCTGTGAAAGCTGCCGCCGCCGCGCGGAGAGCTCTTGACCACGACGACGACACTCGACCCGAGCGTCCGGCCTCCTCCCTAGCCCTAGTCGCCGCCACAGCAGCCCCGCTCGGGGTGGGTAAGAGGAAGAGGTGTCAGATATGCCCCAGGAAAAAGGACTGTAAAACTCACACCGTGTGCCGCGGGTGTAACAAATACATCTGCAAGGGCTGCTCACTTGTCTATTGCCCTACGTGTGCGTGCTAATATGTGGTGGGCTATGTGAGGGGGCCAACAGCCGGGGGAAGCAGGGACAACAGCCGGGGGAAGCAAGGACAACACAAGGGTTTACAACCAATAGGTCCGTGTTGCGTTGTCCCATTTGCTAATGTTTGCGATGGCTAATTCCAAATTTCTGAGATCAGCAACAGCTCCTGTTTGCGTTAAGCATGTACTGCTCCAGACCCTGGCACCGTACGGTACCAGACCACGATGACAACCTACCATTAACGTCCTCTGAGCAGGCAGCAGTCAATGTGGGGGGTGGAGCTTCTGAAGGAGCAATGAGGGGAATGAGTAAATGGTAAATGGTCTGTATTTATATAACGCTTTTCTTTGTCTTGATGACCTTTCAAAGCCTTTTTTGCTGTTCACACATACATTCATACACTGCATCTATGGACAGCTTTTTGTTTTCTATGAGGAGCAATTTGGGGTTCAGTATCTTGCCCAAGGACACTTCGGCAAACAGATTGGGAAGACTGGGAGCGAACCGCTGACCTTCTGGTTAGAGGACAACCACTCTACCCCCTATTTGTTTTGGTCTTAATTTCAAATATTGTTGTCATGCCCAGGAATATCTTACCCCTCCTTAAATGAGTGACCTGATTTTTTATATGCAGCATTCGTAAAAGCACTTTGTAATATTGTTCAGAAAAGTGCTTCATTAATAAAAAAATTTATTGTTATTATTGTGGATTTTGCAGTGTCTCTTTCGATCCAAACACATAAAGTTGTTGTTGAAGTTACACATTCTATCTTCTAATTGTGAAGATATGTATGTGACAGGAGTAACTGTGTACTCATCTTTCTGGATTGTGACTTTGTCACTGTTCAAAACATGACATCTTAACTAAAGACAATGTGATGTTACTAGTTTCTTATTATTAATCAGTTATACATTACAATTACTATAACTATTCTGCTTTACTGCTTATGCAAGATCAAGGTCTTTGTTTTGGCATTAGTGTTTGTAAATGCAATTGTAGGACTCTCTAGTTCTTCCTTTAAACAATTTTCAGCCTACTTTCTCTTTGGCTTTCTCGAAAATCAAATATATGTTGGGTCTGAAAGGTTTCCTCAGGAGAGACTTGCACACACTTAAGCAATATTAAAAAAAACTTTTTCAGTCAAATTCAATTTTCTGTAATGAATGCAAGCACGTTTTCATATATGACACATATGCTCACTAAAGAGGAATACAGAGAATGACACAAAAAGGAAAGAATGCAGGAGGAAGCCCATGAAAACCAGATGAAAAATTAGAACTGGGAATGACCACAATCAATTCTGAAACACTGCACAAAATTAATTAGGTTTCTGCATGGAGGGTGTGTGTGTGTGTGTGTGTGCGCGCGCACGCACGCATGTATATGTGTGTGTCATTTGTCTCTATGCGTCTACGCAGCCACTATGCTGTTGAGGGGTGGGGGGGTCTTCCTCACCCCTCCCCATTCCTCTTCAGCCCAAATGATTAACTGCAAATTACTGATCTCACAACACATCTCAGTTTGTGTGTGTGTGTGTGTGTGTGTGTGTGTGTGTGTGCGCCTCTCGCTATTTTGACTGCATTCTTGACATTTATATTTTATTCTCTAAATGCAATAAAGTATCTTCCTCTGATTTAATTTGGCTTATTGTGTGGACAATCGTATGCTCTTCCAGTGTGTTTTTTGAATCAATAGGTCTGAAATGTTCAGTGTGTCAAATTTACTGAAAAACAATCTTTTGTCGTATTGTATATGCTGAAACTGTCACTATATTCTACAGCAAGAAATGAGACATCTGTGAAAAATAAATAATTCCTTAATGCCATTTGCAAAAATCCTTCTTGCCCAAAGAAAAGTACCAATCACAACCAGGGGATGTCTCTAATTTACAGTCAATCGTTCGAGCTTCACTGCCTCAGTCCATGTGCATGCTCTCACTCGGTCAAGCTCAAGTCCTCAGTGAGCGGGTAGGAGGAGCCAGCAGCATCCACCCTGTTGGAACTTTATTAGTAGAGCCAGAGCACAATAACAGAGAAAGACCAAGGGACCAAAAGTTTGCCCGACCTCTGGGAAGACTGGTCCGCTCCCAGTCTTCCCAATGAACCGCTGACCTTCTGGTTAGAGGACAACCGCTGCCAGAAACAGCACATACATCAAAGACCATTAAAGTGAAGAAAAGTGTCTCGCAAAAGCAAGCTAACATCAAGGAAGCAGATCGAGAGATAAATGTTTGTAAAAATTAGAGTGGCGTTTCTCAGAGAGTTGTGAGACCAAAAAGGATTCAATCCAAAACGATGCACATTTGGCCACATTTCACATTTACAGGTTAGGGTTAGGGTTCAAGGTTACGGTTACTCCGTAAACAATATTTTATGCTACCGTGATGTCATAATTGGGCTTATAGTAGCTGTTTTTATTCCATAGTGGCTGTAAATTTCTTTAGGAAGAGCTTATTATTTAAGGCCAATTCATGCTTCTGTGTCGAAGCTACGCTGTAGCCTACGTGTAGACGTGTAACCTACGCAGAGCCCTACGCCATACACTGACGTGCACCTCCCCAAAAATGTAACTATGTGTCGAGGCGAGACCAGACCGCAAGAGCTGTGATTGGTCTGCTTGGTAGCATCGCATCTTTTTTTAAATTGAGTTAGAGGAACGAACAGGGACGTCGTCTTCTTTTCTTCGTTGCAGTTCTTTGAGAAAAAGTTATTGCTCTTCAAGAGACGCCAGAGAATTTGTAAATAAGTGGAAAAGAAACCGGAAGACACTCAACACCAGCATAGAAACTTTACCACCACTAGCGTTTGCATTAATGTGGCGCGTCTCACACACACCTACGCACAGCTATGAATGCTCAGCCCCTTGCTTAGGCTACATGCGCACCTACGGCCTAGCTTCGACCCAGAACCATGAATCAGCCTTTAGTATCGAGGTTCAAAAGTTCCAACCCATACTTCTGATCGAAGGAGCGTCTCTACTCTGCACGCACACAGGACAGTATGAGCGGAAAGGCAGACTCATGTGTGAGCATTTCTGCTCCATGTTCACAACTGTGGTTCTGTCAGCAAGAGGCTGAGACAAGCTGGAGCTTCCTTACATGCTTTTAACTGTTCAACACCTCCCGACGGTGGATCGCTCTTCAAGTAGATTTTTATTTTTTAAGGAGGCAGAACCAGAGACTAATGATCCCCCCTCCAGATCAGTCACGTTTACCACTCGAGTCCCAAGTCCATCTCTGATCTTCAAACAAAATTATAAACTTTGTGGATAACACTGCTGTTGACACAAAAATCCAATGCTCAGGTTTCAGAAGTAAATTCAAGAGGAACATCAGTCATCATTCAGAGGGTGTGGAAAAGCCATGCACAACATTCTATTGATTTTCCTGTGTCTTCATTAGTGGTAGAGTTACAATTTAATGCTAAATACTGTCTTATTTTTATACTCTGATATTTGAAATCTTTCCAAACAACCACTGTGTCTGCCTATACACTCAAGTGCAGGATGCAGGCTGGTGACCTCATGTTGGCATCAGATAATGTAGACTTCTGTATGGAAATGTTTATGGACATGGGTGTAGTGGAGCGGCCAATGTTCTTCAAAGTGATGCCGACCAATGTCAGTTGTGCCAACATGGACTTGATGTGTGATCTGCAGGGCTGGAGGGTTGGAGTTGGAGAAGTAGCACCCGCAGCAGATGGAAATGATCCACTATGACTTCACATCCGTTACAATTGAATCACCACTATGTTTGCATGGTAGCTAACTTCCCGGCCACTCCCACTTATACCAACCAGCAGAGCTATAATTTGACTCATTTATTGACCATTTTACAGTTGTAGCTGTTTATTACTGAATTGTAACAATCAATGTGTGTTTTCTTTGTGTTATGTTTTGATTGCTGTGTACTTGCATGGTTCTCATTTTCCCTGCAGCCATCTCACCCTGTCTTTATGTACATGGAGCATGAGGGGAAGCCAGAGTCAAATTTCCTAAATGTGGCAAAGTGAAGTGAACCCTAAATCTTGAACTTTTTCTCTTTTATGGTACATACGCATACTTAGAGAACACACAAAGGAGAAGGTACAGTGCTCTTAATGTCTTTCATTCAGCACTTTGCTCTGTCAGTAAAGATATGGCACTTACAACAGTGAACCTTCTGAAGTCCTCATCAGAAGAGGCCCACTCTTTCATAAAGCTGAGATGCAATTAAATACCAAAAAGATGCTTTTATCAACACAGCACTTTGACACACTCTCTCGCTCTCACACACACACACACACACACATGCTCACGCACGCTACACCCCCTCCAGTCTCCTATCCTGTGAACTTCAATCCGTCGCTCTAACTTGTGGACAAAAGGGACCAGAATTTCTTTGGAGTGTGTGTGGACGAAAAAGAAAAGAAAAGAAAAAAAAAACATGACGTCTCGACTTGTCGGGAAGCGAAGGCCCAGACGGTTCCAGCGCTCAGGGGGCCTCCATGATCTGATATCTTTTTAATTAACGGTATCCCATTCAGCCACTTGAAGGAACAAAATAAAAAGGGAAAGAGAGAGAAAGGGGGACAGGCTTAAGTTTTGACAGCTCTAATTAATGTGCATGGGGGCAAAAAAAAAAACTGCAAAAAAAGAAAGAAACAGGGGAAGATGAGCCCATCTTGTAGCGGACTGGTGAAGGATTCATTAGACAAGCTGGTCCATCTGAAAGACATCAAAAACTCCTCTCTCCCTCCCTTTTTTCAGTCTTTTCTTTTGACTCGGAAGACTTGCTTTTTTTTGCAAGAAAGTGATAGAAGAAAATGGAAGGGGAAGAGATGAAAAAAGAGACAGAGGAAGAATTGCTGAGGATAGAAGAAAAATGAAAGGAGAGGAAACAGAGATGGGAGGATAGAAAAGAGGAAGAGATGGAGGTGGGGGAGGAGGGGGAAGGAGCGCGGAGCTGCCACTTCACAACAGGGGAGATGAATGACTTTTTACCTCTGGACACTGGGCCTTAATGAAACCTCCAGAGGCCAAACAATGGCACCTCTGACACACACACTCACACATGCACACACACACACACAATCATGCACACTCACAAGAGCAGACACGATATGTAGGTATACTCACACGCACACACACACACAGTAGTTGAAAACAGAAGGGACATGAACACTCATACACACAGGAAATATAAACCCTAGTGGGTTTACACGCACACACATACAAAAAAAACCACGGAAAACAGAGTAGTGTGCAAACAATAAATGGACACACAGAAAATTAGAATACACACATACATACAAAAACACAGCAGCACACACAATACCACAGGAAACAGTCACACACATGCACTGAAATTGTACACTCTTTCGCTTTCTTTCTCTCCCACACACACACACGCACACACACACACAGCCTCCCTGAAGCAGGGCAGAGCAGTAGCTGTGCTGGTGGAGGAGACAGAGTCAGAGACATGGAGGCCACCTCTAGTAAAGCAGGTCAAAGAGAATGAGCTTCCTTAGCAACCCAACATCCCATAATAGCATCGCAGCCCTCCAGCCTCCATGGAATCAATTTAGTGGAATCTATATAATATACGTTAATATAAGTGTTTGTATGTTGTTACTTTTTATTTATTCACTGTCATACATATATAACAGTGTGTGTGTGTGTGTGTGTCTGTGTGTGTGTGTGTGTGTGGGAAAAACAGGATGATTACCCTGAATCTTAATTAATTCATGTTGTGTTTCTTTCTTTTAATTCGTCACCTGTCTTTATATACATATATATATATATATATATGTATTCTGATGCTGTTGTGCAGTTGTATTATGGGAAATGCAGGATCAGTGTTTTGGTAGTTCGGCCTGTACTTGATACTAAATGTTGTGATACTCTATTTAAATATCTCCTGTAAAATGAATGATGGAAGAGCAATGCTTAATTTCTGTCTTTCCTCTTTAAACTAGAGGATTATTCTCTGTTACTGTTCGTTGCTTAAATGTCTCACATTTCCCATGGAGATCATAAAAGTTGAATCCCCCAAAAAAGAAAGCAAACAGTACTCACACCTCACAATTGAAATCTATGGGTCCTGCAGGGGCTTCAACTTTGGAAATAAATTGTCCTTGAAAAGCTATATCATGTCCAAGTGTCTTCAGGTCGTGGTCCATCCCGCTCAGTTATGATGATAACCTTTTATCTGCCGCGCTGCTTCAGAGCTGAGAGGGTCGAAAAGTTTCTGGACTTGATTGATTCAACCCAACTTCCCCGGCCTTTCCCAGACTACATTTACAGA
Source organism: Hippoglossus hippoglossus (assembly GCF_009819705.1). Taxonomy (NCBI): domain Eukaryota; kingdom Metazoa; phylum Chordata; class Actinopteri; order Pleuronectiformes; family Pleuronectidae; genus Hippoglossus; species Hippoglossus hippoglossus. The sequence goes on along the minus strand of NC_047153.1, from coordinate 28,014,157 downwards.
GTCAATCACCGGCGGGGAGTGATTTATTGGCACTGCTGGCATTTCCGTGGTACACCGCCACCACCCACCCACCACCACTACCTCCCAGTCCATCCATCCCTCCTTTTAATACCCTCAATTAATGCATCAAGGCAAGCGCCGGGTTATCGTTCCCCATCCTCCTCCACCCTCCACTCCTGCACTCCGACGTCCCTCCATCCCTCCGTCCCTCTCCATCATTCTCAATTAAAGGGAGCTGGATGGGTAGCTCTTATCTGCGCTTATGAATATGCAAGCGACTCTTATCCGTTCGCCAAGTGGCAGGTAAAATGGTTACCGGGGCTCCACGCACTGCATAGAAATTTTGTTTGGAGGGTTTGGATGGTGACGTGGGTTAAGACAGGAAATACCTTTCTTCGGTTTGATCCCTTCCTCTGTTATGCAGTAGAACTTGTATTTATTCTCGTTGAACGAATGTAGTGACACAAGACCTTTGCTCTGCATCTGTGAATGTGCAAGTCTTATGGTCCTAATAGTTGTAGTAAGGCTGCACTGTACTGATACATATATAGATGATTATTATGTCTGATTATTGGGTAATATGTGTGCACTTTATCACACTGTAAGGACTGAAAGTATTATATTTTACATCCTTACATATATTATATTCAAACGTTATCTTATTGTGGTTCATCTTTTTGGTAAACTGTAATAGTTCAAATGAGTATGTTCTTCCTTTAAGACCAAAGTACATCCAAGTGACAGGTGTTGATTCACTTTACTCATCACTCCACTTTCCTCTTACCTCATATTCCACGAATACGTTCTGGACAATTTCTTTGCTGCTTTCACAAATTTCTCGAAGTCACATGATGCATGTTTGGATATTTGTGAATGGTCCACCTCAAGGAAAACTGAAAATTCAGTTAAAAAATAAAATTGATTATTTAGCCAGACGACCAAATATAAGTAAAAATAAACACTAACCACTCATTGTCATATCAATGCTGAAAAATCCTTAATAAAGTAAAAACAAAATTCAATTCTAATCTCTTGATTGAAGAGGCTTGAATTTTGGACAGAAACATTTTTTTTATTTTTTTATCTCTAATCGTCATTGACAATAAATGGTTTGAAATTGAAACTTTTCCCAAAACACAAGTGAAGAAGACTGAAATTAGTTTCATTGAGGTGCAAACTGTTTATACAGCAAGACAGTTTAAATTGCATCAATCTCTCTCACAATGTGCAAAGCGTTCAATTGGGTTTTTACTGCAAGGTGCAATACGATACAAAGCTATTTCTGAATCAACCTTATACACATTTTTATAGTTCTGTGGCTGCGAGGAGGAAGCATCATAGGAGGGTTAGTTTAGTCCCTGTTTGAGGTACATGCAGCATCTGGAGGTGGAAGAGAATGAAAGACGGAGAGATTTTCTCTTCCGAGCGGAGAAAGAGGGCTGAGAATATCACCGAGGTGTTTCAGTCATGGGAAGCAGCACCATCTATTGGAGGTTTAAGGATGCAACAAAGAAAATGTGAATTAAAATCACACCTTCGCTGATCATTTAAAAAAAGGTGAATTTTGTATAACGGAGAAACCAAGGGACAGTAAGAATAAAGGAGGAAAAATAAAGGGTGTAAGGAGAGAATAGAAAGATAGGGCGGGGGGGGGGGCAGAAAATGCAAGAAATTAAAGAAGGCTAAGAAAAATCTAAAATAAGGAAAATAAAGGAAATACAACTTAGAGAGAGGTAAGAAAAGAGTAAAGATTAAAGTTAACAGAAAAGGGAAATAGAGAGGAAGGACTGAAGCAAAAAAAGACAATCATGATGTAAGAGATTATAAACCTACAGTTTACATTCTCTCTTTAATAAACAAATATCTGCACACTTGTGATGATGTAATATATGAGGAAAATAAACCATAAGAGAACAGAAGGAAAGGGGGGAAGCAATCTGAACAAGAAAATTTGCGTTTTGTGATTTTTTTTTTTCTTGAAGAAAAAAAATCCAGTTGAAATCACAGGTCATGCGAAGACATAAATGATGTATTGTATTTGTTGTATTATCACCTCCTGTACTGTGGTTAAGGCCTCCAGTAAGTTTGACACCTGACTGAAGCCCGACACACACCCCCTCTGTCTCTTCGGCTTGCATCATTACCCTGCAGAGCAAATAGAGGACTGTTCCACGTCAGGGGGAATATGGGGGAGAGGGAGCGGATGGAGACGGCCTGCAGGCTCAGTGTCACTCACATCAGCAGATGTGTCAGTGAATTTGACATATGTCTGATATGTATGTGACACACACACACACACACACACACCAAAAATATTCATAAACACACACATTCTTCAATGCTGCTTCATAGCCAAGGGCCCACCATTGGCTATACTCTCTCATTTCACACACTTTAGAGCTGTAGCCCGAGGCAGCCGACAGAACACACACACACACACACACACAGTGGGCACAAATACAGGATCCCAATCCTACTAGCCTGCACAGTTTAATGAGCAGCAAACATATTTGTATGGACATGTTTGTGTGTTTGTTTGGAATATAGGCCAATGTATTTCCCCTAAATCACACAAATGAGATGTGATTCCATCATTATAGATATACTTACAACCGAGAATGGAGGAGCATGTTTGTTGTTGGCCATCTGAATCACATGGTTCTGAGATCAGTGATGAAATTGATCAGACTTGATTTGGTTGGATTTTTACATAGTGTGTGTCTAAGATCATGAGAATGGTGAAATGTGGTGATTCAATTGAAAAATAATTTGCATTAGTATTGAATATATCTGTAAAAAAACAAAACAACATAAATGGTTCATCATTTAATGCTAAAGCGCTTCTCTGACTTTTCTGGCTTTTTTGCTCCTGAGGCAGTCGATGTGCTCACTGATGTCTTCCACAAGGATTCCAGTTTAAACAGTGAGCTTTAGAGAGGCAGGTCGTTGTTTAGTTTCAGACAGAGCCAGGCCACATGTTTCACCCTGTCTCCAGTACATTAGACAGGACTGGAATACATTTTCTTATCACTCTTACTCCAAGCAAATGATACACATATTTCCCAAAATGTTGTATTATTAATTGAAGTGTTCTTTTTAAGGGCAGCTCAGAGGTGAGCAGTAAAGGACATATGTCCTACCATCAGAGTTTAGCTGACGATCATACAGTTCTGCTAACATGAAGTAGGAGCAGCAGTATAAAGTGGCCAAGTTCCACTTGGGAACCGTTGAAACATGCTGTTAACCCTAGACTGTTTATAAAGATGGATGACATGACAGCTCCCCAATAGTGAAGCCAAAACATCTTGTTTGCCCCCTGGTGGCTGGCTGCGGCATAGGTTATAAACCCTGTTAATGGTTGGACATGGGTCAAGCTAAAAAATCAAAGGACACAATATTATTTTTGTAATTTTTAGTTGTTATTACATTGATGTTTGCCCATGTGTTTTTCTAGTAAGATTGGTTTTAAATCGTCATTTGACGCTATAATAATAAGGGTGAAACGTCATGATTGACAGCTGAGATTGACTTGTGATTGGTTGATTATGTACCTCAGTACCCCGGCCTCATCCGCTTTGACCAAATAACGTCGAAGGCAGAAGATGGCAGATGGCTTCATTTTTCAGCGAGAGGAAGTGGAGACGTGTCGCCCATTTTTATTTATAGTCTATACTGTAAATAAAATTCAGATAATCATTTAAACGATATGATTTACTTGACAGTAAAGAATCCATTTATCTCTTCAGTATATACAGAGCAACATTATTATTCATTTGTTGCCATGTGTCTGGCAACTTGATGAATTTAAGTCCAATTTACACACTTTTAGCTCTGATTTTGTCTCCTCCCATTCCTGAAAGCTGTTAAATGCTCCAATATGAGGGTTTATTTTTTTATAATATAAAAATAATCTTTTGGAGGCATCATAGTATCAAAAAGTGAATTTTTCAGTTTCTGTGATTACTGTGCATACACACAGCAATTCAGTCTCACGCCCTTTTATGGGCAATGGCAGGGCGTGGACCTATGCTAATTAGGAATAACTGGCTTTCAAGTCACAAAAACAATATGATTCTTTAATATAAGAACACAGAATTTTGCCGTTTAAGAACAGCTCATGAATCTGACGTAGAGTTTTCTTAGGAACTTTCTTAAACACAATTTTAAGAAAAAACTGCAATGAGGCCGTACCATTCTGTATTTTGCACAAATTAAATCCCTCATCAATTAAAAACCTCTTCCTCTGTTCTTCTCCTCGTATCTGTTAAGCCTTGAATTTCTTTACCTCAAGGTTGATCACACCTGATGCCTTCCTATTTCATGGAAAATAAAAAATCAAATTTCCTCACACCATTGCTGTTCCTGCCACTTATTACCAGCTTCCTAGTTCAACCCAATTAAACATGAGCTCTGGCTGCCCTTTATGAAACATCACCTTCCCCATGACAAATTAAACATTACTAGTAGAGCTAAAGATTGAATTAAAAGAGCACCACCATCACCCTCTCTCTCTCTCTCTCTCTCTCTCTCTCTCTCTCTCTCTCTCTCTCTCACCCCACCCCCTCCCTTTAACTGTTCTCCCACTCAGCAATAACCCCAGCTCTAATTAGCAGCAGGGCTGAATCTCCAGACTGATTTGGTTCAGGCCAATTTGTCTGTATTATTACCTGGGTGACATTCAGCTCTGCTGCCTTTACATATTTGCAGGGTTTATTCTCCGGCACCAAATTTTAGACGCAGCCACAGAGCAAACTAATCCTGTTTCTCATTGTGAAATGCAGCTGTGGTGAACCTGTTCTGTCACAGAAATTATGAAGATGTGTGACAGTAGAATAAGCTCACGCGTACGAATTATTAACACCGGTAAGCAAGAAAATGGAGAGCAAGGGCCAATAACACATAACCCTACTCATTGATTACCCAGTGTAGCTTATTTTCTAATACAACAATATTTTTTGTCAAATTAGATCATTGTACAGCAATATGAAAGTATCAAAATGAATGCATTGGTGGGAATATAATATACAGAATGAAGAACATTGAATGTGAATGTTGCTCCTCCTGTGATACTTGTTACATTTATGTACCTTTCAGTGCAGTAGGAAGTGTTTTTGTGGTTCTATTTCATCCTGGGATCTTTACTGGCTCCTCTCATCGGTGGAAGTTATGGATGCTGCACCAGATCCAACAAGGCAAATACAAAATGATCAACCACTGTAAGTAAACATCATTTAATGCAGGATTAGTGCATCAACGATAGTCATTTCTGTAGGTATATTTTAAGTCTGTAGATTTGGTGACAAACCATCTGGTAGATGTTTATTATAACTCTATTGTCGCCCACTGACAAATCAAGGGATCACCACAGTCCTCAGCATTCATCCTCCAGGGCAGCTCTGATTAATCTAATGGTAATCACAAGGTTCATATAATCACAGTCCATTTCTGTCCTTAAAAACCATCCCCTGGAAAACCCCGACATGTTTTGTGCTCAGAGGACTGTGCAAACAGTTGCTGGGAGATGGTCAGCGTGATCTGATAAACTGTCCTAACCTGGTCTGAATATGGGCCCATATTTCCTCTACTTTTGAACTCACGACAGATAATCATACAGACTTATTGGACCATTCATTCAAACATTGTCATGTGGCCTGCAACATAAAAGCCGGGGCCCCTGACCTGCCCACCTATGGCTTCATCTGCAGCTTTCAAAGCACCTTGAAATATCAAATGCATATTTCACATTTCGGCACTATGACCAGCTAAAAAGCAGAGACGCACTCCATCTGAGGCGGTTATTGCTTATACTAAATCACAGGTGGCTGTACTGACAAATTGGTCCAGCCAGGCTGGGCCGGACTGGCTGGAAGAAATAGTCTAGTCATTTTGAACGGGCTTCACACAGGAATATTTACACTCACACACACAAACACACCCACACACAGACACACAGACACACACACACACACACACACACACACACACACACACACACACAACTCAAAAGCTGGAATGTGGTGGCTGCAGAGGTGCTGAAGGTTTTTTTGAGGCCTAATGGAGTGTTTACTACTATGTTTACTAGTCTTAAACATGTCATAAACAACACTAATAGGGTCAGCTCTGCATGTCTGGGGTCAGTGCCAACATCAGTGAGAGCGGGTGAGGAGGAGAATCACAGCCTGGTGTGATAAACTCCTCACCGCCTCACAGCTTATGCACTTAGCGTCCTCAGCTTAAACTATGTACATATCGTATATCATGTGTAATATAAACTACGAAGTGGGAAATATTGACTGTATGTCACCTGGTAAATGTCAAATATTGGCATTTACAAGGACAATTATGAGAAGAGAGGCATGGGTATTTCTCACAAGTGTTGCACTGCAATAACGTTCAAGGTCAAGGTTCAGGTTGCCATTGGATACACACATTATAGACTGATGAAAAATAAATTCAGTTCATTCAATAACTACTTTTAAAGGTTGTAATAGTTACCCCAGCTGTGTAAGGATTATTTTAAAATAGAGGAAAGAAGTTAAGCGAGATGTCACACCTTCCTTGGGCTGAAGTAGCGCTTGTCGCCGTTAAAACTGTGCGCGTACGTCTGCACAGTGTGCGTGTGCCTTTTCTCTCGTGTAGCGCGTCTAGACATGAATCCAAGTGGCCAGCATGTGCGTCAGTGTGCCTGACTCATTAGGACACATTAACAGTGATTTCATTGGGGCTGACGCCAACGTCTCCGTCTCATCCCAAATGAGAAGGGACGCGATGACAGCATGCACACACACACACACAGGAAGGATAGCTTCTCTGAAAGATGGGGAGGGGGGGTAGTCCAAGCTGAAGAAACAAGATTGTGTGTGGTTGTGTGTGTGTGTATGTTTTTCCTTTTTCATCTCTAGATAACAGAATTGCTGTGTGACAAACTCAAAACCCCTCTCTTTCTGCCCAAGGCCACATTAATTGCATTAATTTGCTCTGACAATTGCACAACAGGAAAAGAAAAGACAAGGGAGTGGGAGTGTGCCTGTCTTTGAGAGTGTGTGTGTGTGTGTGTGTTTGTGTGTGTGTATGTGTGCACGCATTTGTCGCAGAACTGTTCTTGTCATTTTTCAGCAATGATTAAATTAGCAACAAGAGTTCTGTCTGGCTATAATCAATCATTACCCTCACTCCAGTGCCAACCAATATCACCAAAACCATATTTCCTCCACTTGAGGACAAAATGTTTCTTGATTGTGTGGCACACTTGTCTATAAATATATCAGACAGACTGGTCGCCCCCCCCCCCCCCCCCCCCCCCCCTGCAGTATTGAGTTTGAGGATTGTTTTCCTCCCCTTTCCACAACGTGATTGTGTACGTGTACCTCAGTGTGAATGTGTCTGTTTGGAGAGTTCGTTCTTTAAAGAGCAAACATCTGTTTCTGGCCTCGCCAGTGATAGATCACAGACCTAGTATTTTGAAACTGTAACTTAGTTAAGTCAAGGGTTAGGGTTGGGGTTAGGCTCAGAATCATAAGTTTGTCTCTCTATCTTTTCACCTTTAATTTGGATAAAGATAAATACAATTTAGTTGTTTCTAATCATTTTTATTGCACTTTACTACATCAATTTGTTAGTGTTTTTTAAAATTATTAATTACAAAGGCTTATCTCAGGTCAGGCATAAAATGAAATGAGCTTAAATATAGGTTGTGCAAGTCAATTTAAAAAAACTTAAACTCAGCATTGGTCTACTTAAAAACAAAAACTTAAGAACTAAAAACAGATGAGATCACACTAGCTGTTTTCAGACAGGAGCTCCAGACAATGTGCAGACAATGGGGTCAGGACTTTCTCCGCAGTTTTCCTTTCACACATGAACAACGCAGCAGGAGATTCTCCGCTCAGACGCGTTCACAACAACACAGAAATATCCGGAGGGTTCAGGTGAGGGGTGGAGCAGCAGGCACACACACGACATAAGGTGTTCATTTCAATGAGATTATTTTTGTTAATAATAATAGACTATTATCACCAAAAGCTCTCTTCATCTGCGTCTTCTATGTGTATGGCACCGCTTTTTCACCCTGAGATGTTTGTATTTCTTTAGTTTTTTTTCCTTTTTGCGTCTGTCACGTGATTGAAACATCATCAACACGCCCACTCGCTCGGGGGGGAATCCTGCAGAGAATCCTCTGCTGTGTTCTCACATGGACTCATTAGGACATTATCCAGAGTTTGTACTGTTGGGAGAAACTCCGGAGGCTCTCACTCAGACATTTGTGTTCTCACATACAGCCCCTCCTGATTATGTCGGGAGATTTTCCAAGTTCAGTGTATGTCTGAGAGCAGTTTTACATTATACAGTGAAACAGAATTCAATGAACTTCTGTCCGTAAGAGAAAACACAATACATTTTCAGTTAAATCCAGAAACTTATATATAATATAATATAACCGACAAATATAATATGATTGATAACTGATGATTCTGAAGGAGAGTACGACAGTAGCTTTTATAAGATGAAAACTACAGTACATTTACAGTTTTATCCAATAAAATTCACTTGTGAAAGGACTCCTCATCATGTTGATTAGAAAAATCCAACTGTCATTACATTTCTTTAAAGGTTCAGTGTGTAGAATGTAGCGGCATCTATTGGTGAAGTTGCATGTTGCAGCTGAATACCCCTCACCTCACCTCACCCCCTCCGAACATGAAAGTGAACCTGCCTTCAGTTGTCATAAAAACTCAAAAGGGGCTTAGTTTGTCCAGTTTACTGTAAAAAACATGGCAGCCTCCGTGGTGAGGACTCGCTTCTGATGTTAATATAAAGTATTTAAATATAAAAGACCCATTCTGGTGTAAAGAAAACTAATTTGTAAAATGTAGGTGATTACACAAGAGTGTATTACTAGTCATTTCTCCCTTTCACTCAAATACACTGAAACTTTAAAGCAACATATCTGCTGTTAGAAATCAGTCATTTATAAAGTGAGGGTTGTGTAACTCCAGGTAGACCTCAGGGAATCTTTGGAGTGAAGCAAGCCCTTTCCTTACAACAGATTTGTAGTTGATATGATTATTTGTACAATGTACAGCATTTTAGAATGATGTTAAAATAATGACACTGTAGGGGATCTAAATAGATCATAAAGATTTAAACTCACCTGCAGTATTTTCCAAGTCTTATTAGTTTTATAATTCACAGTAGCCTTTACAGACTTTCCCCTCGCCTGCAATATCCTTATTTCTTCACATGAGCACAAATCATTTAGTGCAACTAGTGTGTCCTGACCAGGAGCATGGAGCTCCTTCCTCCTGAACCTGTACATAATGTCACGTCAGAGCCCGTATCAACTTGATCGCCGTGTACAGGGTCATTGCTGGTGGTGATAGTCAGACAGGGGCCATTGCTCGCTGTGGTGCCGTGGTGCTGTGGTGATTTGTAAGCCGATTTGTTCCTTTATTTCCCCTGGCCATACACATGCAGTCACAGGGCCTTTATGCTCACAAACACACACACTCACACACATCAACCAAAACACACAAAGGCCCTCCCAGAGGACAATCTGTTCTGAATCGCATTACAGCCATTTCCCATTCTGTAGGAGGGGACTGGCCCCAGCAGAAATCAAATATTTATCATGTTGTATTAACCCCCACTGCTGCCCTGCACACACACACACACACACACACACACACACACACACAAACACACACCATTGGTCCTTACACTGCCTCTGCACACTGAATTCATTATCCTATTAGGCCATAGCTCAGGCACTGCGGCCGGTGTGGGTGTGTATGTCTATGTGTGCAAACAGATGCACGCACATTAGGACGTGTCTGTCTGTGAGCATGGACGTATACACATACTCACACACAGAAATTCTCGTATTGCCAGGAGCCTACTATTGTTGGGTCAGTTAGCTTTAATGTAGTGTATGTTATAAATAATATAAGCCACATCCCTTTCTTCCATTGATTCCACATACCTGTCTATCTGCTGTTCCTCTGATCATTTCTCTCTGGGCCGGTCAAGAAGACTCAAAAGACACACAGCAAGATTTCTGGTAATCTGCCTGATTGTCCCCCTTTGAATAAACACCCAGTTGGTCCGTGCTCTTTGATTCTGTTGCTATTACGGAGCATTTCATTTTTTTCTGGGGATGGAATGTTTTTACATGATTCTTGTAAGCAATTCTATACACTATTTCATTATTTGATTTATAATTTCTAGTTTTGTTTCTATCCTTGTTGCTCGTCTGTACTTCTTATTCTCATCCACTAGTCCAGTGCCCGTTCTAAACCTGCCTGTGTGGAATGGGCTGTTTTCTGTGTTTATGCTTCAGAGCTACTTCAGAATCATTCCTTGTCATTAATGACCCTGTACACACCTAGCTTTAACATGTGGTTTTTTGTGATCCGATCTCAAGTGGACAGCTCTACGTACAGGTGTGAACTCAGATCGGATAGTGTTCCGATCTCACCAGACCACATTCTGAGCTGGTCTGGGCCACATGTGTCCATATTTTTTTAGCGATGTGAATGTGATCCTGGCCACATTGAAGGACCGCCGACTCAGCTGACTTCCTCTGTGTAAGCAGAAATGTAAACTGTAGCAACAGGCAACAACAACAACAGAAGAGATTTGCTCTGCCTTGAACACATCGTCTGTGTTCTTTTAATTTCTTCGCTTTCTAAGTGAGAACTAATGAGATGTGATCACGACACGTATAAGGGACCACATTTTACTGACAGGTGTGAACACATGCACTCAGAGCTGTCGCCTTGTGATCAGATCACAAAAAACGTGTTAATACCGGGTGTGTACGGGGCCAATGAGTGCTCCTCAAACAGTTCTACAATATACTGTCACTTTTTATTGTTCCTGTGCTGGCAGTTGTGTGCAGAGCTTTTTTTATAGACAGTCTATGGTGCAGAGTGGAGTTAGAAAACTTTGCTTTTATGACACCTGGTTTATCTGCAGTGATTTTATAGATCAATGCTTTTCAGAAAATGAAACTGAATCTTTTTTATTACTGTTCACTTGTGTGGTTAATATATAGGTTTGAATGATTTACTGAACTGTTGTTATTCTTTCCTATATTGCATATTGACTATTCAGAGGTCTGTTAAACATCTGACATAATCTACAGACCCAAGTGTTACATTCCCCCCGAGGAAAATAAATGTTTTTGTGATGATGCTGTGGTGTGTGTGTGTGTGTGCTGCTCCGAGGCCTCAGTCAGCTCCAGATCCTCGGCTCCACCTCTGCAGTGGGGGGTGCCTCTGTAGACCTGGAGCCCTAATCAAGGGGGGGTTAGGGGAGCTTCTCTTCAGTCCCCCTCTGCCTCCTGCTCTGCTCGCTCTGCTGTTGTCGGCTGCCTTGCTAAATCTACTGCCTGTGTACATACTTGTTGAGCAGTTTGCCCACTCTAGTGAACTAGTGAACTTTTTGTTGTTCCTTAACTGCTATTGTTAGTTTGGGGATTCTTTGTTAGACCTTTGGCCAGGAAGCTGTAGGGGAGAGTAGCCATTTTGTTTTAACACAGTTTTCTCCTGTTCAAGTGCTGCCAGGGAGGTTCAGTTTGTGTACCTTTCTTTTTGTTAGACAGATGTTTGGTTCTTGTTAGGGATGAGTTTTGTTTATTATTTTGGTTTGGCTCTCTCTGAAGTCGTTTCGCTTCCGTTGTTGGCGATAAATAACCTTAACTGACCTACTTGACTCTTGACATCTTTTACTCTGGTCTTATGTTACTCCCCCTACCCCTAGACCAAGTTGGGGACGTAACACCAGGTTCACAATTTTTCAGAATAATAGCGCCGTAATTCCGGTTTATATAAAGCTTTGCACAGTCTATGGCTTTGCAGCAACAAAACAAACATTATGCTTTTACTTTGAAGACAAAATACAGAACGGGAAGTGATTGACAGAGCTCAGCACCTGTCGCTGGTTAGTCTGTGTCTGATATGATGAATTAAAATAATCAAAATATTAAAATGATATGGTAGCGTTTTGACCCGCGGCTTGTCCACTGCAGTAGCTCATGCGAGGACGTAAAAGAAGACATGTTCAACTCAGCTCCCCCCCCCCACTGGCTGCTACAGAGCGCTGGTCGCTACCTAAATAGTGAGAACAATTTAGAAAATTGGCAGATATGACATAAGTAAGATATAAATTTCCAAATTTTGCTTTGTACACACTTTCATACTTTTTAAATATGCTAATTATATGTGATGAGGCCACACACAGTTCACATGGAGATTTCAGCCTGACACACCATCCCAGTGGCCTTGTATCAGGAGTCATCCTCCACTGATGTTTACTTTAATCCCAGAACACCTCATCTTTTGTTTGGAGCCAGAGATAGAAGCTCCCTTGTTCTACCTCTTCAAGGTCAGGAAGGAACAGTCCCTCGTGCTGCTGCTCTCAGCCTGGCCTGCTTGCGAATGAACTGGAACAGCCGCTGTGTTTACACAGGAGTCAAAGAGTTGGCAGGTGGCTGAGGGGCGATAGATGCAGATTTTCTCATCGTCAGAGATCCCAAGGTCTTTCCTTTCTTTCTTTGTGGCTTTGGACCACATCTTAGGTGCTGATCCTCTTCCAAATCAGGCCACACCTATTTGCAGCAATCCCACCATCTTCTGGTGTTTCAGTCAATTGATGACCTGGTCTACTGTCTGTATCACATTCCACTTTGGTGTTGTACAAACTTGGTGTTTAGGACAAACTTGGTGTTTAGGTCATATGAGTCACAAGCCTCTTTTTCTACTGTTTGTAGCCCAAACTAGTGGAATTCAGTGAATGCTTCAGGGTTTGTCTTCTTAAAACTGCCATATTGGAAAGACATGAAGGACGTGGTTGTTTGAGTCCATCTTCACACCCAAGATGATATCACACAGGTTCAGGAGCCCTGTGAGATGTTGGCATAAGGTGAACTGGCAAAACCAGACTTTTTCTAGAATTCCTACCAGAATCCTCTGGTAGGAAGCTTTGGTCAGTCAGGAGGTTGGAGGTGCTGTCTGAAGGAGGCTGGTGACTGTGACCAGTCTCTGATCTGACTCCTCAGTTCATCTCTCTGCCATCAAACAAGAACATCTCAAATAGCACCATGAAAATAACTGGATATATCTTTTCTGTCTTCAGGTGATGCCAACTAGTTGAGCTCTCTTGGTTTGTGTAGCAGACATGAGTAGTTCAACAAGTAGTTGAAATAGTTTGCTCTTGTGCTCTGGATCCCAAGTTGAGAGCGAAAGCGATTAGCTGGCGGGGTAGAGACCTATAGGAATTTGTAAGATCCAACCAGATTACAAGGAGATCTGATTTGCTGCTCTTGGCCACCGCCCTTCCAAGTTTAAATGTTGAATGAGTCAAAGCATTTATTATCAAAAATAAATCTCAAAGAGCTCATTTAGTTGCCATGTGCAGATATAAAAAGAAAGAATTGTAAAACATCATGTGGCAATAGAGCTGCTGTCCAGTCTCACCTTCCACCCATCCAACCCAAGTTATATTGCACCAGTTTTAAGAATCAAAATGTTTGTCTCAGTTATATATTGTTCGACCGCCAGAGGCAGACCTAAGTAAACTGATACTGGCCACCTTTAATCTTTGAGTCTGTCTAATGGAGTGAATAATATTTTTAAGTTAATTTTTCACCCACCTGCTTTTTCCCAACAAAAAATGGGATTGTCTACTACAAGAGGGGTTTTCAATTCGTCCTGGTGCAATTTTTATGAAAAGAAAAATATTATTTATATAATGATAATATAATATAATTTGAAGTATTTTCCTTGTAAATTATCTAAAAATCTAACTCCTATGAATTCTATGATACATCTGAATGTCTTTGATTTCTGATATTTATCTTCTTTTGAGAATCCCTGTCTGTAGAGAGGAGCCTGAGAACGACAACTGGTAGGGAAAGGCCATAAATGCACAAGTGTTACACACACACACACACACACACACACACACACACACACACAAATGAATGCAGTTGTCCTCTGTATGGGCTCCTCTCTCTCTTCATCTTCTCTCTCCAGGAGCAGTACAAGTGGTGGATACATGACCCAGCCACACATTGTTATAATCAATAAACTGGTTGTTATGGTGATCAAATTGCATTTGTTTTTTTTCCTGACAGGTCAGGACTAATGTACCATGTCACTGCATCTGATTATCAAGTGTCCTATTACCCAACAAGCAGGAATTGTAAGATTACTTGGAATATTTTAAAGAATCAGTTGGACTTTGTGTAGTTTTGTTGCTTTGGACCTAGTTGTGTAAATGTTTGTCCGAGTGTGTGTTGTGCTCCTGTGCGTGCTTGTGCTGCAAATATCTGGACGGCGTGTTCTTGCAGACATATGTGCGTGTTGAATTGTTTCTGCATGTTTGTTGCCTGGAGGTTGTGTACTTGTGTTGTTTTCTGCTGGATGAAACAAAGTGGATTTTATGTGTGAATGATTTTTGCTGTGTGTTTCTGTGAGTGTTGATGTAGTTTGGGAACTTTTCCTCCTCTTTGTCCTAAACTCTCCATACTGGAGGGTAAAAAGGCAATTAGAAGCAGTGAAAAACAACAGCAGCGTCTCCCGCCAACATTTATCTCAGCCCCGCTGCTACAAAAGCCAACTGGTGGGGCCGTCCACCCCTGTTAGCTGCGAGGTGTTAAGGACAGATTTATCGATGTAAATATTTTGACTCCTTGACATTGGAGATAACTCGGATTTTACGAGGTAATATTTCCGCCCGTTCTTTTTTTACATTAGGTGAATATTGCACTTAAAACTCCACCATTTAATTATTTGCACCGGCCCAATAAACATGACTTTATAGTGTCCATAAATCAACCAAACAAAAACACACTTCACACTGTTAATCTCACATATTCCACCATAAAGCACCATCTATAAAAAAAGATGTGTTTTACACCAAATGTGCGTCGCTGAATACCTTAAGTAAATGTAATAAATGTGGCGAGCATGGTGTGTAAATCTCACATGCTGCATGTTGTTAATTTGATACATTAGGCAATAATTTGTTATAAATAATTGTTTATTAGGGGGGCCATCCTGTGCTCAGGCCTAATGATATGTACTTAGCAAGTTTTAAGGGATGTCCCAATCAGCAGCACAACTTTGTAGCAGCAGGGCCGTTTATTAAAAGAAAAGATAAAATGATTGCCTTTTAACTATATGTATGATTCCAAACAACAAATCATTCAAAAGAATTAAACAAGGATTTTAATGTGATGCGGGAATTTTCCTCATCCAAACTTAACATAGTTGCACGAAAGGTTTTTTGTGGCCGCTGTTTCCAGCTTTTAAAAAAGAAATCATATTTTAACAAATGAACTCTTAGGTTCCACTGTGCATAGACCCCCTGTAATGAAATGGAAAACAAATGGAATCTGCCAGCCATGATGTTTGTAAATGTGAACAAGTAGCCCACCTATGACCCGCTCTCTGCTATCTATTCACTTATTTATTAATTCACTTCATTTTATTCACCCGCTTGCTTGATCAATAAGTAATTAATTTCCCTGGCTGAGGGAAAACAGGCCCTATAGTGTCACCAGTGTTGCTCCTGCCTCTGACTTTTCTTCTTCTTCTTCTGCTTTTTTTGTTTGGTTTGAAAACTTCAAATTTAAATTAGACGCAGGAGAGGAAAGGCGATGAATAGATGTCTCTCGCTTCGATTTCTCCGAGAAGGGAATGAGTGTTTCTTTGGCTCTGTTCTTCCTCCCCGATAGTGGACAACACCATAATATTGCTTTTGTTTTGTTGGAGAGGAGCCAGGGATAGAGGAGTTGGAGAGCAACTTTGAATTGAATAACCGTACAGTTAAGTTACTATAGAGTCTAGAGTCTTCTTCTTTCTTTAACTCACTCTCTGCTCAACTTCTTTTACTTACTTTCCTTTCACAGGCACACGGGTGCTTTTTTAAGTACAGGTGATTTTTTATTTTATTGTATCTCAGAATCGTATTGTGGATCTTAGATCATTGCTGCAATTCACTCTCATGGGAAACTTTTGCTAGTTTTCACTCATTTTGTGCATTATTCAGTATTTCATGTAATTTTCTGGTTTAAAAGCTGAAAATGAGTTTAGACAATGGAAATGAGGAAAAGGTCAAAACATCCTCACACTTTTAGATTCATTGTCTTTTCTTTTGATCACAAGTGTCTTTATCAGAGCCTGAGACCTGCTGAATACATACAGAACCTACAGTGTCTCATCAACAGTTTGAGAGACGCACTCACAGTCTGTAAAGAGCAGTATATTCTGTAAAACTGGAAAATAGGCAGAAAACAAATGTATTGGTTATTCCTCTATATACAGAATATCAGAAAGAATCAAAATATCATAATTATATAATTATTATTGTTATAATCAAGTAAAAATGAATGAAACACAAATACAACTTGCCAAAGCAGAAAACCATGAGAACTCTGGGTGGTGAGAGCCACATACAGTATCCTCCCTGTACAACCACAGCTTCTACTGACCACGTGGTCCAGAGATGTTGGCTTGTGACCCGTCTAAATAAATGTTGTCTATAGCATTTTGTCACCAGCTGCATTAAATTATGACCAGTGCCACTTTTTTTTTTTTAAATATTAATGAGAAAAAGCAAAGATTAGACAAAATTCGGACAATATAGCAATTTCATCAACATTTATGTTATAGTTCATGTAAATGAGAAGATATATTAAATACATATAGCACTCATAATACTTTTTATTCATTTAAAAAGAGCTGAAGGTTTAGTAGTCTTACCAGATAGACTTAAAAGCACTATTGTTCTCTTTCTGTATTATTTTTTCATTGCCAAAAACCCCAAAACCAATATGTTGTCGGAGTTACCAATAAGGTCGGACTTTCCTACCTGTTTTCTGAAAATATACATCTTTAAAAAAACACAAAATGGCCGAGACACTTTTTAAGACAGCTGGACACCTATTCAATAGGCCCATAGATATTTTAATAGCGTTTATTGGGGACTTTTTAAAATTAGATAAGATTAGAAAATATTTGGTGATTGAGTGGGACTGTGAGTCTCTGTGAAGGAATTCAACGACTGATGTGTTTTAGTAGTAACTGTGCTCTGAGCTCTGTGGGCACAGTGGAAAAATTAAACCAAACTTTTGACACAAAGAAGCGTTAATTGTTGGTTTTGGTCCTTTTGTAGCATTTGTGAGAAAAAACGGTGTCTACGTGCATATGATCAGCACATCAGGTGAACTAAAGAGAGAGAGAGCGCAGCCTGAGAAACATTTCAGAATTCACATAGTAACACAAACACTCATGGCCAAAACACTCTGGCCACACCGGCACTTCTCCCAGGAGTCTCCTCCACCGCCGCCCCGTGTGCAGACCCCCGGTCTCCTCCGGCCCCTCTGTAATAACATGATTCATGCATTTGATATGGCCCAGATAGATCACGAAGACACATTATTTCCCATTCCTCAAATGAAAGCATTATTATGCCACTTGTTATTGTTGTTAGCGCTGGTGTGTCGCTGCAGTGCTCACCCAATTTTTCTCTTGCAGGTGAACCGTGGCTGTAAGACTGACCGGGGCAACGGAAAGAGAAATCACACCAGAGAGGAAGGGAAATCGGATCAGCGAGCAACGATAAAACAGCAACTCCGAGGAAAATGACTGGGGAGGCAAGCCGAATGCCCACCCCTCTGAGAGAGAGAGTGTGTGTGTGTGTGTGTGTGTGTGTGTATTAGTGGAATATATATTTTTTAAGGGAAGAAGGACTGCGATACATATAACTACAGGCTGTCGTTTTGTTTGCTCACTCCTGTGGCAAAATGGAAGACATACATCGTCTCTTATTGCCTAAAAAAAAGCGAGAGGGAGAGAGAGTAGAGGAGGGGAAAAAGATGGGGGTGAGGGGTTGGGGGGGCAACAATGCAATTCCAGTTGCCCTTGGGTGTGGCGTGGCTCTGGTCACTCGGGGAGTGTGCTGCAGGAGTCACATGGTTCAGATGGATCGCATCAATTTGCCACAAAAACAATATGGCCCCCTCCTCCTCCTGCTCCACCTCTCACCTCTCTCTTTCTCTCTCTCTCCCTCTTTCATACACTCTTCCCTCTTTCGCCACCTTCTCCAAGCCTTCACTCCATCATCACATAATATAGGAGAGGAACAAAATCCAAAGCCCGGCCTCTGTCTTCATCCCCCTCTTTTTCTCACCTCACTACTTTCTCCACCGACTCTGCACCTTTTTCTTACATCTCATTTTCTTACATTTTGTGCTCTCACTCTTTCTTTTTTAATTTCTTAGTCTCTCCGGCTTTCCCCCTCCACCTCTGCACAACAAAATTGAAGTCTTAAGTGATAATAAAACCCATGAGCTGTTCTCTCCCTCAGTAACTTATCCCCCTTTTTTCTGCCCTCTCTCAGTTTCTCCCCATCATCATTGGCTTCTTTCTCTTTTCCTTCCAACATGTTTCACTTTATTGAAAGAAATGCATGACATAACAAATCACTCAAGGCCATTATTATAGACAGGTGATAAAACCATCACTAATATCACTGCTCTGATCAATAATACGAAAACACTCAATGGCAGTTGGGTCAAATTCAAATTCTCTCCCTGTGTCTGTCTCTCTCATTCACTCTCTGCTGCACATCAACCACTGACCAGAAGGTCACTACTGTCACCCTGTGGTCATCTTTGGAATCACACAGGGGATAAAGATGAACTAATGCAAATGCAGATGCAGAGTAGGGGGATAAAGACTCTACACCCTGAAAACACAATTAGTTTTATTTGAGCTCAACTTTTCAGAATTATAAACAGAGACAGATTTTCTTTTTCTTCATTGGTAAATGTGAGATTCATGCATCACTGCATTTACAATCTTAAAACAGATTACTGATGCCTCTGAACAAACGGGAACAATTATAAATTAACCATAACTGTAATGGCCCCTTAAAATTGTATCAATCAGAATTGAACAACACTCGAATTGAAATCCATTGACTAGTGTAGGTGTTGCTTGTAGACTGTCAATCATATCTGATGAAGCCATGCCGATATACTACATTAGAGATTTTGAGTGTTTATCTTACAGTATGCTCCATTCAGTAATACAATACTAAACATATATATAATGTGAATAAAATGGATAAATGTGGAATTAGAGAGCAGCTGCATGAATTCACACATCAAAATGAATTTATGTATCATTAGAGTGTCAATAAAACAGTGGAGGAATGTTTGTCTGCAGGAAATAACCCTGATGATGTCATTAGGGCTGATGTCAGTGTGGCCTCGGAGACTCCTCATATATAACAGAGAGTCATGGACGCATGTTTGATAGACATGACACCGGTGCTTCTTAAAAGAATCTTGTCAAACTGCATTATGGGAAGTGCAGGAACATGTTTTTTTAATACAAGGCACTGATAGTGATATATCTAATTTCATGAAACATCATAAAGAGCCAATTTAAATCATTGAATTGTTAAAGATCTAGCTACACATTTAGGGACATTTCATTGAATGCTTCAGCAGATGGGGTCGGCTCCGGAAAAAAGCCAATTTTACTGTGAAAAAATGAATTCCTCTCATCAGTGACCCTTTCTTTTCCCTCTGTATATTTCCCCATTCCAGTCTCTGCACTGTGTCCTTTCTTTCCCTCATTCACATTCAATCAATCCCCACTCAGCTGTGCAGTTAGAAAAAATAACACACCCAGAAATAATAGCTTAAACTGAAGTATTACTTTAATACTTCAATAGAAATAACCTGGTTTCAACATTTTGAAAGGAGCAGGCTCTGTTGCCCGAGGCTACACTGTAATGTGTGAGTGAAAGTATATGGGCTGTCACTTCAGATTAGAGAACAGCCTCAGTGTGCCTTTGACGGAGAGGCAACAGGGGTAATAGGAGGTGGAAGGAATTACAGTTCATAAAAATCACATATGAATGGAGATAGCAACAATGAAATATGTCATTTTCAGCACAGGCTTGTTTTACACCATTTGGGCCTGAATTACATGGTGTGTGTGTGTGTGTGTGCTTATTCCAAGTATGTGTATGATTTCTTATCTGAATTCCTTACATAGTTCCTCAAATTCTCCATCAACACACACAGTAAACACACAGCAAAGTATATGTTTAATGTCAGAAATCTTATGTTTAATGTCGTGTTTTATGAAGCTTTTTGGGTTCTGTGCAGTTTGAGCATTTACGATTTGACATACCAGCAAAAAGAAAAGCAATCATTCAACGTGACTATTAGAAAATAACATCCACCAGCTACATAATGCATGTCCTGATGAAGATTTAGAAAAATGTGTATTTCTGGGGGGGTCACCACCTTTCTGACTTTAAAGCTCTAATTTTGTCTTGTACATTTTTTGGACGTTAAGATTATAATCCAATACTTTATCATAAAAGTGGGAAGAACCTGAGCACCCGGCGCAAACCCAATCCCATTCCATGCAGTGAGGTCACTATGATAGAGGCCTCGCACAGACACTCATAAATTACAAAAACTGCAGAAAAGCTGAATGTTTCAATAAGAATGAGAGGTTGAACGAAGGAAAATAATAATAATAATAAAGTAGATACTCAGTACAAAGCTCCTGCAAGGCCCAACAGTCCCCATATAAAACCACATTCATAAGATCCTGATTTTTATTTGGATCGGAACCAAATTGCACAGGCTCATGAATATCAGTCCACTAAACATGTCTGACTTTTTTACATGGAGAATTATTCTCTGTGAAATCAAGGAACAAACAAAGAAACAAACGCAGATGAAAACATAATCTCCTTGGAAGTGGTAATAAAGAACAAGTAAACAATTGCTGAATAGGCATCCACACTAATTATGTGGTGAGAAAGTGCTTGTCCCCCAACATTACTGCTGAGCTGACTGAGCCTCTGTGCAGCCTCATAATATATAATTTACGTGCATTTCTGACCGGGGACACCTGCATGTTTTAGAGCGCCATTAAAATCATGAATACAGCTACAGCCAAACTTAATGCTACGGCCATTTATGTGTTTAATTACCAAAACAGGCAGCGGAGGAGTAAAAGGAGGCACTTTTTTATCTTGATGAACGATGAGTCATAAAAGTTGTTTGTGGTCGGGATGTGAAGAACAGGTGACACAAGTTATCAGGTTGATTTTGTGCATTTCAAGCATAGACATTTCTCCTTTGAATTTAACGGTGGTGGAGGAAGTACAAATATTTTACTCAAGTAAAAGTACAAATAAATTGACAAACATGCAATCAAGTAAAAGTACGACAATAACTTTTCCACTTAAATAAACCAAGTAATTACTTTTCCTTTGAGAGTACTTAAATTAAAATAAAATTTAAAATACTTGCCTATTCCCTAATGCAAAAGTACATAATTATGGCTGAGTCTCGGCCTCTTCTGAAGCCATATTAAATGTTTCTTCTTCACCAGTGATACTGCTGCAGCAGGAGGCGGGGTCTAATGTATCCTGCCCACTCTGATTGGATCAATGGACCATTTCCTTGGTATTGATTGAAGTGAACATGTAGCACAATGCAGTGTACAAAATGTAGTGGAGTAGAATGTACTAATATTAGCTGATATATGTGGTGGGGTACAAGTGAAAAGTACCAGAAAATAAGTGTATGTCATACATGATAAATTTACTTTAGTACAGTGATTAAGTAAATGTACTTGGTTACGTCCAACCACCGCTTTTATTTACAAAGTCATTAACCCACATTTCCTGTGCGTCGACATGCACATATGTCAGGTAACCACTAGATGGTGGTGTCAGCTGTAGATAAAGTAGTGGGCCGCCACTGTCCACAGTCCGCGGGGGTAGACACTGGATTAAATAAAAGTATATAATTGTGCCTGGTTTTCTCTTTGTTCACTCTTCTGTGTTTTTATTTTTAATTTCTAGTCCCGAAACAGGTCAGAGATATTTAGATGTTAGGGTTTTACTTCAATGACAGGCGCTCACAGGTTGTTCTTTGAGCCAACACTGCTCCTAATCGACCCCAGCCCCAGAACTCTGAATAACAACTGCACTCATAATTAACACAGGTATATTCCCATATAAACTATCAATACTTCATTTATCTGAGCCATTTCAATATCGTTCTATGTGTAATCCTGTTTATATTGTATATATCCTTCGTACCTGTAATTGCTATTTTATTTCCTTATGTTTAAATTGCACTTTTACTCATTTATTACTGTTTCATTGCTGCTTCTTATTTTTACCATAAACGTTGTTGCTGTAAAAGCAAATGTACCTGCTGTTGGACAAATGAAAGATTACCTTATCATAATTATAATTTGTTGTTGGTGTATAGTTGAGGTGGTAATTGTAAAAGAATACCTACACTTATAAAAAAGTTGATCTATTTTAGAAAAATGCTCATCTTTAATTGTTTCACGTTGTGCACACAGTTCTCTACCAGCACACAGGTTCATGTTTACAAGCCAAAGTTCATTTAAGAAAGACACGCAGATTCATTTCAGGCAATCTGTTAGTACATGTAAGTTATGCTTCATATCCTACTTTCAGAGACTTGGAGGAGGTCTTAGGTTCCAGGTTTTAAGGGATTTAAATGATTTATATGAAGTGCAGATAAGCAGCTGAAACTCTGCCACCTTTGCACGTAGGCCTTCAACTCAGTTTACTCGGTACCTGGTCAAACATATATCAGCTAATCGTCAGCCTCTGAGTGAGGGTTGTTTTGCTATTGTTGTGTCACCTCTACCTGTACATGCTCAGACTTCTGTGTCCAACTCTGATATTTACATGCACAAATAATACATACAATGTGAGTAGTAAGTCAACAAGTAAATGGGCCTCAAGACCTTTCAGGGTTTCGATGGCCAAAAGAAGAAGAAAAGACCTTTAGACATTAGAATTCAGTTTTATGTGTGCTGCTGTTGGGTGGTAGATTTAGATTTAGGGTTTGGATAGTATGTTTTGAGTATTAGATATGTAGAATAAAAGATTATTATTATTTTTATTTTAGAAAACATTAGTGGTAGCCTCCATACCCTCTTCAAGCAGGTCATAAAGACTGTCCCGCATCTCGAAGGCCTGACAGGTCCGTGGCATATATGTTCAAACTGCTCGGAGAATTGAACCACATCAGTGTGGTCTGAATCCAGGACACTGATGACCTTTTACATGGCCACCTTGAGAGAAAAGAGGAGGCATGGTAATAGTAGATGATGAAGAAATATTTTCTCTACAGTTATCTGATGATGATGTTGATGATGGCTGAATAAAGGAACTACTCGATGAGCCTCAGTTGTTCTCTTGAGTTTATCATGACATGGATCTGTCGACAGAAGATTCTTGGTCTAACGAACATGCAGATAGTCAAACCAAAAATCGGAGATTACAACAGATGCTTCACAGTATTCTACTCTAAAGAAGGAAAAAATACATTATCCTGCGTCACCTTGGTCCTCCCACAGACTCTCAAGGTTTGCCTTATCTAGACACACAGACAGGCTGGCCTCTTCCCTACACAGGCATCCTAAATCCTAAAAAGGATCTCATAACTTCAGGTCAACCACTGATATACATAGTTGGGTTCAGGCCTAGTGAAGTCAAAACAACTCGTAAAAATCGTTATGATGTACAGGAGCCATACAGTAGATGTAAACGTCCTCACAGTCTGTGGAAAGAACCAGGCGTCGGTTTGTGATACATATTCTGATGGAGCAGACAGAACCCGAACAAGGTAATATAATCAAAGAGTCCTATGATCTACCTCGTAGTGTCCTGGACATATTCAGTGTCCTTCTTCAAGAGCTTCACAGCCACTGTTTCTTTGGTTGTCAGGTTCTGGCACTTTGTCACTTTAACAAAACAGCCTTCAGTGGATGAAGTCAAGAATAGAGTATGGAAGAGCTGCCAAACAATGTTTGACCTGCCTGAACCTCAGCTGCTCTTAGTGAGACTGAGGAGACAGATGGTGAACGTGGAGACAAAACACATGATGTCAATGTATTCAGTGTGTTAGGGTCATTCAGACAACTCAATGTGAACACACAACTGAATTAGGAGTCATGTTTTAGTTTTTATGAAATTTTAAGACCAGATGCTGATTAAAAAATGTGTATTACTATTTATGTAGCTGGTGTTGTGTTTATACCGTACAATAATCTCAGCAGTGATATTTTCTTGTACATTAAGCACCGGGTGCCATGTGACTCACAACAGATACTGATCTCCGTCATGGCAACAGTATTCATAAAATCACTTCCTTTAGGCAATTTGTCTTCAAAGTAAAAGCACAACATTTATGTTGTTGCTGCAATGCTTTCTATTGCGCTGAATTACAAAGTTTTTATTTTGAAGAGTTGTGAAATTGGATCTGAAGATTTGGTTGATTGCTTAACAGACTAATGAAATAGCCAATATGCAGCATATGAAAAAATTAACACCAGTTAAGTAAATCATTTGACATATTACCCACACATGTGAACATCTGATCATCAACTACTTCAGTTTGACTTTATGAACAACATTGACTGTAATTACAGATAAACCAGGTAGGATGAACGCAGTTTTCTAACTTCACTTTGCACCACAGACTGTTAATAAAAAGCTCTGCACACAACGACCAGCACACAAACAAAAAGTGACAGTATATTGTAGAACTGTTTGAGAAGGACTCACTAATGACAAGGAATAATTCTGAAGTAGCTCTGGAGCTTCAACACAGCACAAGAAAACAGCCCATTCCACACAGGCAGGTTCAGAGAGGGCACTGTACCAGTAATACAAAATCTAAAATCAAGGACTACTAATTAAACATTACAACAACATATAAAATGGACGGAAACAGATAAAAAGAAACATAATAACAGTAAAAAACAATCAAGTAAAAGCCGTTCGGTTAGTAAATAGGTTTTGAGAGATGATCGAAAAGCAGTGAAGTGAAGTTTCAAGTTTGAGTTGCTCAGGTAAACTTTTCCATTCAATAACAGAACATCAAATAATAACACACACACAATAATGACACCGAGGAGGTGAACATATGGAGCAAACAAAAACATTGAGTTTGATACAGTGCAAACCAACACTGATGAAACAATGATTTCAACAACACATGCTTATTGTTCACCAGTGAAAGTGAAGTGATGGCGCCCCACCCACGTTTGAACGCAGGCGCGCTCCCGTGAATTACAGTCACAGTCTCCGTCGGGGATAACCAACCTTGGCACGACACCGGCGAGTGGATGAAGCGGCGTTTTTACGAGCAGCACCTGAAGGCAGCAGAAGTCAACGTGGTGAAACCCTGACACCCAATAGGTTAAACCGGGCTGGTCACCTGACCCACACTCGGAGTCACGTGACCCATATTCCATCCACGCCATTTTGCAATGTGGGGCAGAGGGAGGCCACTTTTTTTTTATTGCTAACGAATAAAATGTGAAGTAGTTTTATGCGCTGAGGACAAAGAGCGTCGCGTGTTTCTGTGGCAGTGAGTATACCTTCATGAAAAGACGAGCACGCGCTCCTCCGTCACTCAGTAACATTATCCAATTGTCCTTGTACAGTGAGGGGACTGACTGCTGCCACTGTGGGACACTCGTGTGTTGGAGCTAGCTGCTAAGCTAACAGGGCTGTCCCCATGCCTCCTAAGTTTGGGTTAGTTTGAGTCTCCACATTAAAGTGTCCACCGTGACTTCCGGGCAGCTCCAGTATGCTAGCTAGCATTAGCCTGGTGGTCCCCGGCTGTGCGAGGAGCTCACAGCTGAGCCTCACTTCTCACTGGGGCTGGAATATTTTTAGACCCTGACATAACAGGTGCTCATCTGAGGCTGGTCAGGGCACACGATGGCCGAGAATGACCAGACTCCCCGGGCAGCCTGATCAATAATCTGTCAGCTGTTCCATACAAGCTTTTTCAATGGCATTCCACCATGCACTGTTTATCTGGCTCATTTACATTGTTAGCTGAAACATTTCTGAAAGAAGAAGCCTGTGGTTTGTTATTAGAATCGGTTTATCTTGCATCAGGGATAATACGATTGGGTCTGTTTTATATTAGCCAGTGATTCATGCATGTGTGTCCCGCTCTTTGTGATCTGGTCCCACACAAGCAGAAGTAGGAGAAAGAGGAAGGTGAACTGTGGTCAGAAAGTGACAAAGAGGAAAGTGGGGGATCTGCGGTCAGACCAGTTCCCTGAAGCTGCGTTTGTAAACAGATGCACATGGTGCACGTGTGTTCAAGGCAGCAGTGAGAGGGCTTATCAGCATGGAGTTAAGATGTCACACTTATCATGGTCATACTTCACTTTTCCTTTTAACAGCCAATCCCCCCACTACACTAAACACTGTGCTGTGGTCCCATAACACGCTTATTTACTGGTGGAACGACACTGTGTTTAGATCAACACTTGTTGCTGATTCACATCATAGTTTGACAATAACTTTATTGTCAATTTACACAAATGGTTCATTGGTGAACACACACACTTAGTGTGTGATGATTTGTTGTTCAGGGTTTTGCGGTTGGGAGCTGAAAACTGAGCCAAAGCAATGACTTAATTTTATGCAAATCCTTTAACCACAATTCTGATTCTCATCATGATATCTAATATTGTTTGTTTTGAATTTATTATTCGAGTAGACATGGAAATTAATTATATATATTTTGTATTAATAGTAAATAGCAGGTAATAATTGAATTGGATAATCATAAATGTATATTTTTATCCAGCTGAACATCAATTAATTTAAGCATCTTAAATGCCAAAATTGGCTGCATATGTCTATTTTGGAATGAATGTAAATTGCAAATCCTTGATTTTCATATATGTAACAAAATGCAAGTACTTTTGACACTTTTTACTCTTCCAGAATTTAAAAGAACCAATGCAGTGTCTGTTCTAAAAATGCCTGTTTGGAATGGGCTGTTTGCTTGGCCTATAATAATGCTGGTTGGAGCTCCTCACCTGTTTATTCAAGGTTAATTAATATTTAACATCTGGGGCTGAGCGATATGACTTAAAATCAATATTTGACATATTTAATAATCAAATCAATTATTTTATACCCCCCTACCGTTACATCATTATCTGTGTGAAGAACTTCTCTGTCTGCAGGAGTGTGTGTGTCTTCTCGTCTCTGCTGCACTTCACACAAAGTGACGATCACATTATTTAGTTATTAATCGATGGTGTTTCCTCCTCTACTCTCTGACAGGTCATGGAGGAGATCAGCAGTGTAGCTGTACTCAACACGCACTCCTCCACTTCTTCCTCTTCCTCCTCTGATCCGTCAGCGCTGGAATCCCCTGCTCAAAGCCAAACCCGGCAGGCCGTCAAGGAAGACACCCCTCAGATTTTTCAACACAAGCAAGCCCCCAATTCTCTGATCCGAGTCATTGAGAAGCTCAGCAAAATAGTGGAGAAGCGTCCCCAGCGTAGCTGCATCTCGGCGGCACAGAAAAGAGCGTTTCAACAGGCCTCTTCTGCACGAGGAGGAGGAGGTGATGACGGGGCGAAGGGGAGCAGAGGAAGCTCTCCCATTAAGAAAATAAAGAGGAACGTCAAGGTGGTGAGATTAGATGGCAGCACAGCTGACCGGGCTCTTTCTCCACCTGTGTCAGGCGACAGTAACAATAACAACGTCACCTCCACTGTAACAGAGATATGTGACAACCCCAACAGCAGCAACCAAAAGTGGACAGTAACATGCTATCAGTGCAGCCTGTGTCCATTTCTCTCCCAAACACTGCCCCTGCTCAAAGAGCACCTGAAGCAGCACAATGAGCAGAACAGTGATGTCATCCTCATGTGCTCCGAGTGTCGCTTTACCTCCAGAGACCAGGGGCAGCTTGAGGCACATGTCAGGCTGCACTTCGACAATGGAGGAAACCTGAAGAGGGATTACCCTCCATCGGATACCTATAGCGATGGAAAGGAAGATGTTTTAAGAAAGCAGGATGGGGACTGGACTGGGAGCAGTGGCAGTACGGGAACCGAGGTCATCAAAAGTTCAGCGGACAGTTCCAAGGAGCTGCCACAGAAGAAGAAATGGTACAGCTATGAGGAGTATGGATTGTACCGCTGCCTAATCTGCAGCTACGTCTGCAGCCAGCAGCGAATGCTAAAGACCCATGCCTGGAAGCATGCTGGTCTGGTCGACTGCTCTTACCCTATCTTCGAGGATGACGACGGGGCTCCTGCAATAAGAGAGTTCAAGGCTGCAGCTAACCCTGCCACGACCAGAGAGGAAATGGTAGTTTTTTCCCCAGCCCTTCAAGATAAAGGCCTGCAAAAGCTCCCCACTGGCTTCAAGCTCCAGCTCTGTGTGCCACTGGGTGTCGACAGTAAACAGGATCTGTTAAATCAACCTGTTTCTGATGTTGATGAAAGTCCAGACACGGCAGGGGAAGAGGAGGAACGTGTGTACCCTATCAAAGACCTGACCTCCGAGGAGCCCCTGGTGGAAGTGCAGGTGATGACGGTGGCGGAGACTGAGGTTGAGATAGATGGTCACCATGATAGTGGCTCTATCACAGACAGCTTACTGTCATCAGCCCAGAAGATTATCAACAGCAGTCCCAACAGTGCCGGCCGGATCAACGTGATTGTAGAACGTCTTCCCTCGGCTGAGGATTCAGTCATGGCAACTAACCCACTTCTTCTTAGCCCAGACGTGGACAGGGACAAGAGCTTACAGGATGTGGAGGAGCAAGAGCGTGACCACATTGGAGCTGTGAAGGAGGAGGAGGTCCTTGGCTGCAGTGCAGACGCTACTGACAGCCCGGCATTAAGTGCTGATATTAAATCATCCGTTACCATAAGTAGCAACTCACCACGGGATGAAAACGTTCCCCCAGCTAGTCGCAAGAGGACACATTCTGAGTCCCTCCGCCTGCACTCCCTGGCTGCTGAGGCCCTGGTAGCGATGCCTATGAGGACCCCTGAGCTCTCCACCTCCAGCCTCAAAGCACCAGACGTGGGAACGACGGCAGCTCTATTGGACTTGGACCTTCATAGGGAGGACAGTGAGGAAGAAGAGTTGGGGCCCCTGGGACTCAGGGAGGGAGACGAGGAGGAGCCTACAACTAAAGCTGGCATTAGCCTTTCACTGCTCACGGTCATTGAAAGACTCAGAGAGCGCTCGGACCAGAATGCCTCTGATGAAGATATCTTAAAAGAGCTTCAGGACAACGCACAGTTCCAAAACGGGGCTGTGGCTGGTGTGGTCACAGGCAGCGGAGCTGGGAGTTACATGTGTGCCATTCCACGAATGGATGGGGCTTCTCCTGATGGTGGTCTGGTGGACTACATCCCCGGCAGTGAAAGGCCATACAGATGCCGCCTGTGTCGCTACAGTAGCAGCAACAAGGGCTACATCAAACACCACCTGCGGGTTCACAGGCAGAGGCAGCCGTATCAGTGTCCCATCTGTGATCACATCGCCTCAGACAGCATGGACCTGGAGAGCCATATGATCCACCACTGCAAGACCAGGATGTACCGGTGCAAGCAGTGCCCAGATGCCTTCCACTATAAGGTGAGGAGATGTCAGCTTCCACATGCAGCATTTAAATCCTGTTATATGTGATCTAGCAATTAGTAACAAACTTTATTATTATGAGTTTGGAAATCTGTTGAAGTTGCTGGTGTTAAAGTCTGAACCAGCCTCACAGGTTTTCTTCATGGCAGAATGGTCCAGGTTAAAGTGCAGGTCACACAGAGCTACAGACTGTATACACCATCTATATGTATTTCCTAGTTAATATAACACTGACCGTTCACCTCTGTTTCACCTGTGCCACATGTGTAACAGTCACCTCCTCACCAACAATTTTTTCCTTATCCCTAATGCAACTAAAACCTTATTCAAAGAAGTTGAAATGTTCCCATGAAGAGTAAAGATTTATGTAGTAAAATTAGGAAATATAGTGATATACACAGTGCAGTACACAGCACTATGACTATAAACATCTGAACTGTTGAATACTGTGGTTTCAGTGTTTCTCTGTTTATATTTGTAGTTGTATTGAAATTATTGTGAGACAATGGGCAGGATTGTTTTAATGGAAGTAATAGATTTTCCTCAGTGTAATTAAGCGACTTGATTTAGATATTTAAAGGACCAATGTCAAAGAAATTGAAATTAATCTATTTATAATGATGTTTTCATTAATATATAATCACCTTAAACCAATAATGAGCTTGGAATGAGCCCTTCGTAGCCACATAGGGAGTGAGTCCTCTTCCAAAGTAAACAGTGGCTCAAAGACATCAGCAGACACTAATGTGATTCTCTCCCAGAGCTTCACTGCAGCCACCCCCAGTTCTCTGAAAATCTGGTCTTCACCAAGTTGAACGCTGCTCAGTCAGACTGAGATCAGATGAGTGACTTGACCAGTTGATGATTTGCATGGTACCTGAAAGCTCTTTGGTTGTCTTTTTCATATGTTGAGGATCATTTTCCTGCTGAATGATGAAATGTTGTTTAATGAGTTGTATGCGTTTTACAGAATGCTCCTGTGTATTTCTGCTTCTATCAGCCGTAAAACCATCAATACATGCCACTGGTTGGGTTCCATTGGCAGTTTATACATTCCCAAGCCATAACAGAACCAGCACCATGTTGACTGATGAGGTTGTTGGCTCTGGGTCATGAGCCATTCTTTTCTCCTCTTTCCATAGTTTGGATAGAGTTGATTATTGTTATGTAGGTCCACAGAACTTTGTTCCACAGGTCTACCTTTGTAAACTGCAGCCTGTTCTTTCCATTTCTGAGGTTTATCAAGTGTTTGCATCTAGTGGTGAATCTTCTGCGATTGTAGTCATGATGTTGACAAGGAAACATGCAGGTTGTATTTACTATGCAGATCATTTTCTGCTCATCCACAAGACTTGTTTTCCTTGGTCTACCAGGTTATTTTCCATTTTCTGTGTTTTTTGTACACAACTTTTTGTTTTGAGTGAACACAAGTTTAGATTTTGCAAACACAACTGAGTATTTTGGAAAAAAATCTACCTTTTTCTTTTTGGTCATTTACTTACTCGTTTTGACTGACAACTTCAACTCATATCTGAGTTTGGACTCATTTATGAGCTCTCTTGTGTATAAACTTAAATTTAAACAGCATCTGCCCAAAACACTTTCAGTATCTCAGATTGAAATACAGGGGCTAGTTTTCTTTATAGAGCACAGTCAGAGTCTGAGGAACAAAAATATGTAACTCTCAAATCACCTGTTTTAGAGCTGTAAAAATGTTTAATTGTTTTTTAATGTGCTGTCAAATGAGAGCATAATCAGGTCAAGAAATACAAATAATATATTATAAAATAATAAGAGTCACAGTTTTTGATTGGGGGAGGAAAGAGATCACAGTGTGGTCTATGGAATATTTTGAAGACAATATTTTCTCTCCCTCAATCAAAAAATATTTTTGTAGAATAGATGTATACACAGTCTTTGATTTATACAGTCTTTGTATTTGTGATTGTGGTAAGATTGTAATATGCAGACATTGGCTTGTACAGAGACACAGAAATCCAGATGCCCAATCCCGTCAGTAGTTTCTCAGCAAATACAAACATTAAAGAGGAGGAGTCGAGGCCCATAGAGGCCTTTCATTAGCTGTATGAAGTACCTGTGTGAAGAGAGGTTCTCTGTCGTTAAAAGTTGGAGCCTAGTGCCGCTCGGCATGAAAGTTTGTCTTAGTTTGATGATGCGACCGAGGAGAAAATCATTGATTCCACTGTTGTCATGGGAGTCGAGTAACGATCGGCTGCAGAGGTTATTAAATTCAACATATCATTCAGCAGATTTGGGAGTTAAGCTGAAAGAGTTTCTAATTGTGGAGGGTGGAAGCTGGCCCACTGCTATATTCACTCCACAGGTGGCATTAGTGAGTTAGACGGCCTCTTAAACCTGCATGCTGCTGCTTTAAATGTCAACTGCATATATTATCCCTCCTTTGTGTAGAAACTTTACTCTTTGTGTTTTCTTTCCTCAGAGTCAGTTAAGAAACCATGAAAGAGAGCACCACAGCTTCAGCAGCGACATGGCAGCCTTCACAGCTGTCACTGAAGCTGCAGCCGCAGTGGAGGAAGCTGAGCAAGAAACAGACCACGGTAAGACTGTTACAGGATATTTAAATGAACGACTGACGCTCTCCATTTTCAGTGTCAATTCTTCTTCTGTTGTTGTGTGATTTTTTTAAAAAAAAAAATTTTGTCAGTGTTTCAGAAAGTTGTTGAACTGTTTCCTGTTTCCTGTATAATAGATTGTGCAAAGCAGAAGATGTACAAATGTGATGTGTGCGACTACACCAGCTCCACATATGTCGGTGTGAGAAACCACAGACGGATTCATAACTCTGACAAGCCTTATCGGTGAGTTGTTAAGAAAACTTGCAGACATGAACCACTATAACCTAAATGCAAGTTCTCATACCAGTCACTGCCGAATCCAGACTGACTTTGTGTCCATAGGTCTGGAGTAAAGTAAAGGCCTCAAAAGAATTACTTGCACTAACTAGTAGCTATGAGTTACTGGTGTATGCTTTTCTTTTAATAGCATTTTGAATAACCCATATCTGAATGATGTTGCTCAAAACCTCAAATAAACATTAATTTTTCTTGCAAAGGTACAGATGCTAGTACAGCATGAGTGTTTGAAAACATTTTGCCAGCCAGATGAGTCCTTGAATGTTTTGTGTTTTGCCAAATCCCACCTGACATTGGTCGTCTAAAATATGTGGTAAAATGGTTGTTGGTACCACCTAGATGCGATATTTTTAAGAGAACAATACCATTCCTGTGTTTTTGTTGTATCCTGTGTAGTAGTCGGTGGTCAGTGAATAGGACATGTTTAGGTTTCACTTCCTTTCTCAGGCAGTGAGGGCAGACCAAATACCACAATTTCCAGACAATGAGTCTTGCTATTTGTTTTTGTTCTAGTTCCCCATCCAGCCCTCTCTAAGTAATGATGTTGCAGCAGAAAGATCCATTAGATGGCAGTACATGCCCAGTAATGCTTAGAGCAGCACTGTGATGTCACTGTGTAGGCACAGTCTCACACTGAGTGCTCGCTGTGTCTGACTTCCACGCTCTGTATTAGCACTTGGCCTTTGTGTTAACAAGTAGCTGCTGTGAGGTGAGAACACATATGGCTGTTTACGACAGCTTCCTTAACTGTTTGCTGGTCAAATGTCAAAACAAACACGCACGCACACACACACACACACACAGACATTCTGTTCTGTAGGTGTTGAGAACAAGACTTTGAGGTCAAAGGGCTGCTGCTGTCTGCTTCAAGTGCTATTCAGAGGGATAGTGACAGGGTTGCACTTCTATGCTCAATCAGAAGTGTCCATCATGAGAATGTTGCGGGGGCTGAATGTCGGTGTGCAATTTTAAAGCAGTAGTTTAACGTTTGCTAAGTGATGCAAAGATCGATCACAATGTCTGATAAATATGAAGCTCCAGCCAGTTAGCTCAGCTTACCTTACCGTAAAGACTTGAACCTAACGAACTGCCTAAAAGCACCTCAAAATCTCACTGATTTAACATGTTGCACCTTGTTTGTTTCATTCATATAAAAACATGTACAGTCGACAGTTTGCTGTTTTTACAGGGGATTGTTCTCTGGACTGTTTGTTGGTTGGGAGATGGAACTTCTTGTTGTTTCCGTGCGTGACTTCAGAGACAAAAATAAACTAAATACTCACAGACAGTTGTTTTTTGACTCCTGTACTGTATGAGTATATTTACATTGTTCAAATTGTTATCCATAATGCAGCCTTAACATTTCCATGTCATGCTATTTGGCATCTCCCATTTTGAAAAATGTAAATGTCTTGAAGGTTTGTTATAAATTAGTGTCCTTCAGCCAAGGACTGTTTATTTTTAAGCCACCACAGACGACGGCATTGTTATAAACAGTCACAGCTTTTCTCTCCTTCTTTTCCAAATTGTCCACAGGTTTGGACTTAAATCAGTCCACTTATTTCTGAGTTGTATAGCAAGATGCAACAAACTGTTCAGTGAAAGTGGACTGACCATACATTAAAATCGAACTATATAAGGTTAACAATGCTAAAAGATAGCATAATTCATGTTTTATATTTGCTAAATAAATCTGTGATCAGTAGTTATTTGAAATTGAATGAATGTAAACAATTACTCTTTTGAAACTATGGTGGAAGTGTTTTTCTTTTTGTTTTTTCATAAAGTTTTCTTGTCCTCGGTTGATCAGATCTGTGTTTTTAATATTCCAGCCCCGCTGAACCTCAGTTTATAAAGTTCAGTTTTTTGTTTTGTGTTATTTTTTATTTTTTATTTTGATGCCGTGCAAATGTCTCTGAGTTGACTGCAGCCTTTGTTTGCAGACCTTGTATTTGCCTCTAAGCAACTAAAAAGCCAGTTTCATCTTCCAACCATAACATCCGAAGTTCAGCAAAGAAGAAAACGTTATGATTTATCTTTTTTTAAAGTAGCAATTTCCTCCCTGTTTTGTTGTAAATCCCTTATCTCCCGCCAGGCTACAAGTGTAAAGAAGCAACACGATGACCCCAGAAGGCAGCTTGTTAAAGTAGCTGCTCTGTCTCGATGTTCTCTCATCTCTCGATTCTCCCTTTCTTCCATCTGCTAGGTGCTGTAGCTGTGACTTTGCCACCACCAACATGAACAGTTTAAAGAGCCACATGAGGAGGCACCCTCAGGAGCACCAAGCTGTGCAGCTTCTGGAGCAGTACAGGTGAGGAACACGGAGCATGCATTCAATTTAGAGAGGGAGAGAGAGAGAGACAATTTACACCTGGCATTAATATGTTTTTAGAGGTCAGATTGAAATCAGATTTCACCGCATGAAAGTAAATACACCCAAGACAGTTTGTAATTCAAAAGATCACCAGCGGAGGTCAGTAACACATTGTGTTATCCTTTTTGAGGTACAGAATCTGCGTATAAAGATTATAGGTGGATGTAACATGAGCTGGACAGATCGAGCAGATCTCAGTATGAACACTGGAAACATGTAATAATGCCAGTTGTAAATTTAGTCAGGTAATAAAAAAAAACTCAGCTGGATTTTAGACTCATTTTAATGTTTGGTGTAAATGGAGTCAGACAGATGATAATAATTATAAGAATGAGCACAGACAGGACCTGCGAAGTTAGAATAAAAAGCTTGTGTGTGTGTGTGCGTGTGCGCGTGTGTGTGTGTGTGCGTGCGCGTGAGACCAAACTTGTGGGCTCTCATGGTGCCAACGCACGGGAGACTTGACAAATGGGCTTCTGATTACAAGGTTAGTGGTTGGTGGGAGTTTATATTCAGTCCCTCTTTAAATATTTTATATCCTCCAGTCTGTGCAAGGCACTGATTGCTGATTTCCACTTGACTGAATACTTGTGCTGCGTTATACAGTCATCAGGAACTGTAGTGCTGGACTGTACATGTCCATACAGTACAAATGACACACAATTACATTCTTTGTCCATTAAAGGGGCACTTAAATTATTTTGTAATGTACTTTTATGAAATCAGAGGACAAATGGCTCGCTCTTTATTTAACCATGTGCTGGAAGTTATTCCTAACAGCAGCAGAGACGTGTAAAATAGAAAAGAAATACAAGAAATGTACATAAAAATATTGAAACCTACATATACAATTTGCAAAATATGTGTGTGCATGATATTAAATGGAAAAAAACAGTGCAAATATCCAAAAGAAAAGTGGAGTAAACGAGGAGGATATATCCTGACTTCTAGGTGACTTTCACTCCTGTAGTACAGTTGATTTGGTCCAGACCAAGAGAAAAAGTGTTTCTCAATGTTTGTTCAGGTCTGTGGACGTGCAGAGAATCATATTGTGGTGACTGACACTAAGTCAGGCTGCACTTTACTCGCACTAATGTTTTTATTCATCTTGTGTGGTGTCCCAGAGAAAGAACTAATGAGCATCATTAGCCCACACTGCAGTTGGCCTCATATGTCATGAACAATGCTGACGAGGTAGAAGCTGCATGAAGAAGAGGTGTTTTGTGGCGTGATATTAAGGGATGGGGAAATAACTGCTGTGTGGAGGCCATGTTTCACTCACTTTTAAATACTTAAGTACCCAGAATATTAGGTAAGCTTATCATTCTTCAGTTGTAATGCCTTTGTCACGCACCAGGGAAAATGCCTGCAGTCACATGCATTACTATGCTGACAAATGATCATGTTAAATATAAATGCTGTGTACAGATTGTGTCAATGAGAGTTCATGATCAGCACATGGATTTAGGGTCAAATCTCTATACTGAACCTGAAAAAGTCAAATCCGGACCCGCCTGGACCTGTTAACAAATGATCCTCCACCCGACCCTGCACCCATGAATAACACACATGCCTACATACACAGTCACTCACATACAATGGGTAAAGTCCCCCTTGTTCTCCCGGTAGTTGAGATGTGTTCTTGGAAAAGTATCAGTGAATTGTTGCAGCACCTGTTCTCCTGCGGCTGTGTGGTTAATCAGTTACGTGTCCGGCCACTGAGAACATACACACCACTGGCTATTTCTGTCTTTATGTCAACCATTCTGATCTTCTAGCTAGTTTACTGTCAGTACATTTATTTGAGCGGAAGTGGATGGGTCAAAGGTGATGTCACAGACTTTCACAATAAAACAAATCCTTGGCTTCATATAATTTGATTTAGATGTTAAACATACTTAACAATCATTATAAATTTCAGATTTGTCCAGAGAAACAGTATTTGAGTTCTCATCCACTGCCCGCATTTATTTGTGTCCATACCCTTGAATTAATATACATATATGCATTTTTACACAAAATGTAAACACAGTTGCAGTTACCTAACGTGTAACCCAAAAACAAGTTGTTTTGAATTTGTAGGCGTTCACTGGTGCTGCTGTGAGTCACATCATATCAAAACAAAGCTACATAATGGACATAGCAAAAACCCTATATCAACACCGGATGAATGAGGACTTGCATTTCATTTCATGTTATCTTTTCATGTAAACTTATTTATTTTTATTATTTGTTACTTCAAGCATGCGGATAGTTGATTAATGATGAATGCAGAAATGGCTTATAATTGTTTTAATTTTGACACGTGACTTCCCCAGTGGGTTGTAAATCCTATTTCTGTCCACCACACTTAATCTCTCAAGATGAATGTCCCCTGTGGAGTTTTGTGTCAGAATTGTTCCTCTTGATGGAAAGTAGGAGAAGGATTAGCAGAACCTCAGGACGCAAATTAAATCAACTTGGACTTGATCCTCTCTCACTTCGTTGCTCATCGTCCCTCGTTTTTATTCCTTATTTATTTTCTCCCTCTTCCAGGTGCTCTCTGTGTGGCTATGTGTGCAGTCACCCTCCATCACTTAAGTCGCACATGTGGAAGCACGCCGGAGACCAGAACTACAACTACGAGCAGGTTAACCAAGCCATTAATGAGGCCATCTCCCAGAGCAGCCGGTAAACACATGGACTCTTATTCAGTTGTACAGTTACTTTGAGTTTCTTTCAAGTTTTCTCTTCTGTATTCGCACATGTCGCACTAAATCTAGGTCCTGGAAAACAAAAAACCTCCTCACTTCAAGCTGTGATGTTTATAAAGAGTAAAAGAGCTGCAACTCAGTCATGTTATCTTGCTGCCTCTCTTGTCTTCCTCTTGATGATACCTTCCTTCATTTCCCTCAGAACTCCTCAGAAGTTGTCTGCAGTTCCGGAGTCAGTGGCGGACCACCCTGCGGTGGCCCATCCCTCAAAGGACAAAGTTAAGGCCCCCGTGGAACAGATAACACCCACACTGACATCAGCAGCAGTTGATCCAGCCACAAACAGCTCGACTGGCCTCCACACACCCACCACAGACCCCTCACAGTGGTCAGGTGAATCCCAAAGTCCCCCGGATAGTGACCCTGTAGGCCAGACCCACGTCCCAGGTCCCAGCATGGAGTACTGTGTGCTCTTGTTCTGTTGCTGCATCTGTGGCTATGAGTCCACCAGTAAAGAGCGGCTGATGGAGCACATGAAGGAGCACGAGGGAGACATCATCAGCATCATCCTCAACAAGGAGCAGCAGCAGCAGCAGCAAGCTGAAGTACAACCAAGCCTCCAGACAGCAGAGTGAGACCTGTCCTTCTCTACTTTTCTCTATATCAACACTGACCCTGCGCACACAGAACATTTTCATTATATTTCTTTAACTCAAGGTGGTTGTGAGTTGTAGGTTTAACCATTTTATGTCTACCACACCCTCATAGTTTACTGCCATTTCTCAGCATGTAAGTTGGTGACAAAGGCTACATCCATGTTACTACATTTTCATTATACAACTGGTGTCCACACTACTCCAGAGTTTCAGAGCAGCTACAACAGGGATGTTTGGAGAAGTGTTTTAGTCTGGACAGGCAGTAACATAGATGTTTGGAAACATGTAGAAAACAATATGGAAACTTATTTCAGTTTTTTTTTTTTTTTTTTTTTTTTTAACTAAAACGTAGTAGTATGGATGTAGCCAATCGGCTGAAGTAACTTGAGTCCAATACACACACCTTGAACAGGTGTGGAGAAATATAATGAAAAGGTTTTCTGTGTGGCATATCCTTTAAAAGGAATGTTAAATAAAACATAGAACAACGCTTATAAGCCGTTAATATTTGTATCAAATAATTTGACATGAGAGACACAAAATGTGTCTTTAGGGAAGCAACGTTGATTTCAAGGGACAAACCCGAGCTTTAGCCCAAGTTTTTTTCACTATACAGGGACAAGTTCATACCTCACAAAACCACACAATCCCTCAGCAGGAATGGAGAAAAGAAAAGATGACATATTTTCCAGTCTAATTCATATATTGACTACAAGGCAGCTCTTTTATTGCTACTGTAATATTTAATGTATTTAATTTGACTCAGCCGTGGCTCTAGCCTTTTTATAGGAGGTACATGTGCAAACTCACCAATGCCTAAAGGCACACATCACAGCTTGAATATGATATAATATCAGGTTTTTATGCACGTTAGTTTCCGTTCTGCCCATTTCAAGAGGCAAATGTTTCTTATTTGTTATTTGCATTATACATATTTTTGTATGAGTGACTGTAATTTTACTGTGGGATTGTTTGTAAATTAGCGTCTTTAGAGGAGAATGTAATTGCTCTCAGTGGTGATGTCGAGGATGATCTAGTGCAAAGTAGAAACAGGTGGAGGATGAGCAAAGTCTTCTGGCCGCAGATGTTTGGTTTTGATTAAAAGGAATGATTTAAAAGGGAAGTTAGCACAGGTGGGTGCTTGGTGCCTAGATATTTGAGAGCAGGAATATGTGGTACTGAATCAGACCCACCTGTTTTCACTTACGATTGCAGTGCTATGCACACTATAACGTTGAGTCAAGGTTTTTTTCATAGCCCATGAAATTTATGGTGTATATAACATTTGTATTATAATTTTTTTGTCAGTGTTTTTAAAATATAAACTTTTTAGTGTCAAATGCAACTTTAAATATCTGCTGTCCTGGCCAAAGTACACAAGAATACGTGGATGTGAAAATCTCATGCGACTGATCACATTATCTGTGATATAACGACTCTCAGCACAGTGTCATGATGATAAAACCTCGACCAATGTAGGCTTCATGTTTTCTATGATGATCTGAATGTCTTCCATACAGAAACAAGGCAACAAATGGCTTCTCTATGAAAGGATACAAATTGAACTGATCACCCAGAAGCATATGACAAAATATTATTCTGATGTTATGAAAATTATGTCTTAATTTGATCAGAAAAAGGTCATAATGTTATGATAAAAATAAAAAATTTGGAAATAAGCAGCAAAAAAACAAAAACAACCCTAGCTTACCAGAGCTCCACTTCCTCTGGGTCCAAAATCTTGAACAAATCTCATTGTTTGTTGAGAAACTATGAAATCCTTTTGAGTGTCACACACATAACTTTAACTACAGCCTCAGTCGACCATTTCTAAACATTTCCTCCTCCACAAAAATGGCATTTTCCTCCAAGTCTGTAGTTCTGTCCTCAGAATAGACATTTTCTTTTCACAGTCTCTATTTCTTCCAAGTCCTGATTCTTAGGATAATGGTGCTGATGAGCCAAAATATGAAGTATGCTGTAATTTAAGAAACCTAAAGTAAAGTATAACTTAACAATGTGCTCCACATTCCTCATTTTAACACATTTAACACCGGCGACAGGCATCAGCCTGATATTCTCCCTCGAAAATGACATGCAGCTTAAGATAATGACTTTATTTTTCTTGTACATTTAAGACCGTATTCTTGTAATATTCAACTTAATTCTAGTAAATTTTCAACCTTTTCCTTGTAGTTTTAAAACTTTATTCTCATAATATTATCACTTTATTCTCGTAATCTCCGATTTTTTTTCTCACCTTAAGTGGCCCTAATGCTTGTCGTAGAAACATGTTACCCAAAATATTTCTCGCACTTTAATGTTAATTCATGTCAAGCTAACTGTGCCAGTCATCCAGGATGTAAAGTTGAAAAAGAGATGTTTTCATGTTGATAACCAAGTAGCCTTACAAAAGAATAATTCTGTTGCCCAAAAACCCGCCAGGATCAAGTCGAAGTTGAAGCTTAGTTTTTGAACCCAACAGTCAGTTCTCCACCCATCTAATGTGTCATCCAGTTCTGTCGTGCACAGCGCACCACTAGAGGACCAGTGTGTAGGATTTAGGGGGATCATGTTTTCATTAGGGAATAATCACCTGAAACTAAGATTTGATGTGTTTACTTAAGCTTCGAATGAGCTTTTATATCCGCACTCCGAGTGGATCCTCTTCCACCGAGGTTTCTACACTAGCCCAGAATGGACAAACCATAGAAGGGGAGGGGTATTCAGTCTGCAACCTCACCTCTCTGCTGCTAAACCCTACACACTGGTCCTGTAATTCATCAGTATGCCACCCCCTCCTTCCTTCCACACAGACAGAGGCTGTGGAAATTAAGATAAAATGGAATATACATAATTCATGCCCATCCCCCAATCCACCCCACTTCGCCTTACATTGTGTGTGTGTGTGTGTGTGTGTGTGTGTGTGTGTGTGTGTGTGTGTGTGTGTGTGTGTGTGTGTGTGTGTGTGTGTGTGTGTGTGTGTGTGTGTGTGTGTGTGTGTGTGTGTGTGTGAAACTAAATTAAATCTGTATCTCAAAGCCCTTATACCTGGCCTGGACTTCTCATTATCATACCGGATAATTATTGTCTGGCTTTTAATTTGTCTGAATCAAAGGAGACAGTGACATGTCTGTATGAAGAAAAAAAATTAAATATAAGTGAGGCTTCAGTGTCCCTCCTGTCTGATTAACTTGACATTCATTTTAATGAGCAGTGAACGTAAAAGACGAGTCCGACCGCAGCCACACACAGACGTACCCCGCCCACCCCTCTCCTCTCCGTTGTAAGGACGCTGCCATGAATCTGACAGCTCCTGATAATTCACTTCCAAAATTTCGTGGAAAAAAAACGACGTGGCTTTTGATTCTTGTTCACCTGGAACTTTATATTCATACTTTTGGCACAAAATTCTATGAGCTAATAAAACTGTTGTCACCAAGTTCATTTCTGAGTAGTGCTGCCACTTTTAAATATTTAAATATATAGTGTATTAACACGTCATTCTCTCAGATAAAGACATTTTACATACACATGCATTCTAAACGTCAGTCCTTGTAGAATTGATGTTCTGTTCATTCTCGGTGCCTCCACTGTCTCGCTAACATTACCGTAAGGCTGTTCCATTAAACCAAGTCAACAGTCTGAAAGCCTCCACTTCTCAGATGATCTGCTGTCATAATTGTCTTGTGCAGCATGGCTCACTAGTTCCATCCTTACTGCGTCAGCATAATAAACTAGAATAGCACTCAGTAGAGTGCACAGGCCCAGCAGTCCCCCTATGAAACCAGAGTTTTATTTGGATCTGCACCAAATTTCCCAGTCCCCTAAAAATGTCTTTTTTTTATCACAATCCAAGAATTACTGCCTGGCAAATTGGTGAAAATGTGTAAAAAAAAAAAAGTCTTGTCTCACAATGTTAAAGACATCGCTCCTTTGTCTGGATCCACACCAAAATGTAATGATGTCTTTCTTGGCCCATGTCTCATCCTTCCACGAAGCATCATGGAAATCCATTCTGTAGTTTTTGTATAATCCCGCTCACTAATAAACAAACCGACAAACAAATGGACAGGGTTTGAAAGTTTGGAAGTGAAACCAAAGGTGGACAGTGACCAAGTTACCCCCAAGTGTCTGTTGTAACCATCACAGTTTCCAGCCAAACGTCCTGCTCCAGCTGAAGTTTTGTACATAGCTGCAGGAGTTGTGGGCCCAGTTTCCTTTGCTATTGGAGATTATCAACAGTGTTTTGGGCTCACTCCTTTCTGGTTTTACTTTTGGTACAAATGAAGTGGTTTTGATAATCTTTCTTAACTGTTAGGTTTGTTTATAACTTATCGAATTGTGTTTTGTTCTCATGTTGAACCGAGTTGAATGAAAGTGACTCAATCCATGCAGTTAGTAAGTTTAAGTAAGCAAGTAAGTAAACTACTTAAAGCAGTTAAACAGGGCTGAGAATATGTTTTTTTGTTATTGTCAACAGATCCTATCAAAGGACCAAAACCAAGCCGTCTCTCAATTATTTTCAGCTTTCCTACAATGTCTATAACAACTGTGCAAAAAAAAACTTTACTTTTGAAACAAAGTGAAACAATTTCTGAGGTTTATCAAACATGTAGTAAACTGTGGAGACTGTATTTGGAGCGCTGATGAGTATTACCAGCTGCAGGATGCTGTATGTGAGATTGACTCACAGCGAACTGCAGTGCAGATGTTTGTCATAATGCAGAGGAAGGTCGCCAAAAGCACAGCAGCATGATGTTTTTCTTTTTTGCTTTATTTGACTGTAAAGAAAGAGACAGGAAAAATAGGGAGAGAGAAGTATGACGTGTAACAAGAGTCCCCTGGCTACTGAGACGTCCTCACTGATGGGCTCCTAAATTGTGATTTGTGAATATGTGCTTTGATTGATAACAATGGAACTGCTTGGCACAGACGAAAGAGATGCATCAGGCTTTGGATGTGCAAATATTACTCGTCTGTAAGAACAATTCTTTGTGGGTCTTGACAAACCCTAATAATATGAGACTTATCCTTAAAATTAGATATTCAATTGAAGCTAACACTCACTGTACTAAAGTCACAGAAATAAAAGTGTGTGTGTATATATATATATATATATATATATATATATATATTACACCCATAATGATAGACTCCAAATGATGCATTATAGGTGTCACAAGTTCTAAAAGACTCCACGTTCACTCTGTTTCATGGTACAACTACAGAACCATTCATCTGGGCCATATAAGGTTACAGTAATGACCTCTGACTGTCATAGGAACAATTGTGGTTTGTTGTGGTTTATTGTGCCTTTTAGTTCAAAGTATTATTTAGGTTGAAGCTGCAAATTGACCATTTAACAAAAGATCAATATTTTATTTTAGTCAGTCAGTGGGAGAAAAAACGTAATCACCTCAGTAGGTTTCCCATCGATGCAAATGCACATTTTTTATTTAACAGTTTGGGTGAACAGAGTATGTGAAGCAGCCATGTCATATATGTATAACTAAGATTTTTTAGCTAAAAAAAAATGGGCTGAGACACTTGATATGTATTTTAGGTGTGTACATATTGTAGATGAGCACTGCAGAACCTGAAAACTGACATTTTTTAAAAGATAAAATCTATTTTTTGATAATCTTGTAGAAAGAAAAACAACTTACAACAACAAAAAACTTTCAGATTGAATTTTGGCT
The DNA here is from genome assembly GCF_009819705.1 of Hippoglossus hippoglossus. Taxonomy (NCBI): domain Eukaryota; kingdom Metazoa; phylum Chordata; class Actinopteri; order Pleuronectiformes; family Pleuronectidae; genus Hippoglossus; species Hippoglossus hippoglossus. The sequence goes on along the minus strand of NC_047153.1, from coordinate 27,970,318 downwards.
CTGTTCTTATTTCCTCCCAGTCTGTTAAAGGGAATTTATGGTTTTAAGCTAAAAGCGGCAAAATGAGCCAAGTGACTTTAAACCAAAGCTGGTGGAGACATAACATGTTTGTCCTGATCAGTGTATTTTTACTCTTATTAAACTTTGTAATGGGGGGTTGAGCATGGTATCGACCAACAGCAGTGTGAGGTTTGCTTCATGTTTATTTATTCTTTAGAACATCGTAGGCAGTGTCATGTCACTACTTTGCTATTGTATTTTTGGTAATAAAGACTGAGAAATTACCGACTTTGTCTCTGGTCCTGTTTGTTACTTTCGCTGCAGTGGAATATTTCACTACACACAGAAAAATTCAAACTTTCTCTTAACTTGGGACTACATTGAGGTAGAGACCTCATATACAATAACGCCGAGTACAGAAAATACACAAAACATTTTAAGAAATCACAAATAAGAAACAGTAAGATTTGCCCAAAGGTAAAATCAAGAGCGAAAGTAAAAGCCTTAGGAATAAATACGGTACATGGAATTTGATTGAAACAAATTAATCAAGTATAAACAACAGCTGGAGTTAAAGTAAACTGAGATTCAATATTAAAATTGCCCTAAGAATAAAAATGAGTTGAGCTTTTGATAAGATTCCATATATGAATGCAACACACGGTGCAGGTCAATCCTATGTTAAACTTTGATATTTTCGGACACATGTGAAATATGACCCCACCTCCCATAGTCTAAGTTGTCTGACTGTCTGCTGAAAGGAGTTGAAATGTAAATCTAAGTTAAACTGAGGTGGGAGTGTCAGTGGAAGAGAAGTGTTGACAGGAATTAAAGCCACTTCACGTGTATGAACTGAAAGAAAGTGTCAGTTCAAGTGTTAAGTGTAAGCACTGGCTGCAGATCAGCTATAAATTAGAGAAAGACAGAATCAGTGAATGTGTCAGTTGATGCATGAGCACTCGATGCAGCCGCAGCTGAGGAGTGAGAGATAAAAGCAGCTGAAATGTCAGTGTCACAACCTGCAGATAACAGCACAGGCTCAGAGACTGGGTGATGCTCTGAAGTAGCTTAAATGATAGACATCAAGCTCACAGGCTGCGGAGTTGACAGGTTCACAGGGAAATACACAAGCAGGTAGCTGATACACTGGGAAACATACTGGAACATAGTTGTCACATAACTTTTACACATGATCTGACCAACACCTTTCAATCCACCTCACACTATGACTGAATCCAATGTCCAGACTTCACTGCAGGTAAAGACTCAAAGACTGGCGGTGGACACATTCTCTGGGAAGTCTGTAACTGCTGGGAGCTCCAAAATCAGCAATTCATCCAGTGCACGAGAGGCATCAAGCAGACTTCATTTCTCACAATTCATTGCAATTTGTTCTAGTTTTTCCACTTGCCATTTAAAGTCTAAAATGGGACTCTGGATCCCCACATACGTTCTGTTATATTGTCTTGGATATACTTCAAAAACCGAGAGAGATCCGTCAAAACCGTTGGTGCCTGACTGTATCCCCGTTATCTCACACAGTGGTTGTAGTTGTAGATTTATAGCCCTATTCAATACCATACCATGGATGAGAATAGACTAACCCCCTATGAAAACATATTTAAATCAGTTTTAATCTGGATTATTTTTCAGATCCGCACCAAATTGTACACAGTCATAGATGCCTACCTCCTACCTCACCTTTTTTAATCAAAACACATGCTTTGTTCCTTGAGAAAATAAAGCCCTGCAGTGTAAACAAAAGTGATGAAAAAAATAAATCTTCAATCTTCTGCACCTTTAACCAGATCCACACCCGAATTCAATGGATTTTCTCTCTTGGCCCATGTTACATCACTTCAGCAACCGCTTTCACTGTTCAGTTGTTTTTGTGCAATCTTCCTAACAAACAAAACCAAAAATCAAATGGACAGGCAGGGTTGAAAAAAAAAAAACCTTGGCGAAGATAGTTATGAATATGCTAAAAAGGTACTTTTTTAAAAACCTTACTTGAATCATGTAGGCCAAACATAATAATCTACCACATCATGACAGAAATATGTCAAATGACACATGTAAGCTGTAGGAGTTTTGAATGTTTCCATAGCAACAGGCGAAATGTGTACAGCCTTACTACCACCAGGTGAAATCTGCAACGGCTCAGTCCACAAGTCGAGAGGATGGATATTTGGATTCTGTCTTATAGACTGTCTTATAGACCACCCATATAACAGTCTTATATGGGTGTCTGCTCATTAATTGGCTGGTATATACCTTTTACACACAGACATTCACACACACATTTTACAATAAATATTTACATAAATCCATTTTCAGAAATATATTCTTAAGACATATTTACACAACACAAATATAATACATAGATTGATTACTGTCAGTAAATATATTGTATTATGAAATCCCTTTGAACTGTTCAATTCCTGTTTTAATGATAGTCCTAACACACTGGGAGAAGGAGAACAGGCAGACCAGAGGTAAGTTTGTGGACAACACAGACATGTTTCCATTTACTGTTACAATGTGCTAAGCTTGAGTTAAAGATAATTACCAAATACTACACTATTATTAAGTCATAAATCAGTGTGCATCATTACTCATTCACAGGCACACAACTGCTGTGGAAGCCCGGACTCGAGCAAACTAAATCAATCAATACGTTTGTTAACATGACATATGACATGAGAATGATTGTCTCTTCTCTATCATCAATTGTAGGAACACGTCTTACTGTTCTTAATGTTGTTTCCTGAATTAACTAATGTTGTGTTGACACAAAACAGTTCTATCTTCTATCAGGTAGCGAGGCCTCACCCTGTTTTTATAGCATCAAATAATTAAAACCAAACTTACCAGAAAAAATTATCTAAAATAAAATTTTTGGACAAATGCAATTTGACTTTTTAGTTTGGCCCATGTCCCATACACCTACATGGAGGATGTGGGATTTATGGTCTATTCTGCAACCAGCCACCAGGAGGTGATTGAGCTGTCCTTTTTAAAATGTGAATGAAGCAGGATATGAAGGATATCATACAGGGGAGTAATGGCGCACTGAGCAGAGAATGAAGTCTCTCTCTGAGTGCTGTGATCTGAGCTTTTCTCTTCTCTGTTTTGGTGGCTGGCTCAGCCGAACCACGTCCATGTTAGTGCATGTGGGCATCTTTAGACACATTAGAGCCCCTTCCTGTGAAACCATTGGTCGTCGCCACATTGAGAAAGCGAGATGGTCCCAGGTCCGTTCGGCAGTGGTGTAAACTGGACGCCTCTGTGGACACACTGATATCGCTTTTCTGCTCTGTTACATCACAAACATTGTAAACATGCCCACCATGATGCTGTTAAACAACAAATACCTTTATCTTTATGGCGTCTATGGGCCTTTACAGCACAGAACAGCTATGTTAATGATGCTGCCCATGCTAAATGGCTGCTAGCCACAAGGCCGACTCGGAAAGAGCGTGCCTCGCTTGTGGCGGTAAGGCCATGGCATAAGGGGCCATTTGCATGTCTGTGCCCAGCGGCCCATTGTTTAATAATCCGTGCATGCCCTAATTTCTCCAAGCAAGCCCAATTTGTTCTTCGCCTGCTACATCCCACGCTTGGAGAAGACTTGTATTAGAGGAGTACATAAGATAGATCGGCAGAGATACAATGTTTGTAATATCCTTTGCTGTGGAAGGGTTAGGTCCAATGATAAGAGCTCCAGAGCTGGAATGATGTCATAAAACTGTATTATATAAGTATAGTACACAAGTGGAAAACATGTTTTTTTGGGGGGGGGTGGGGTGGAGTATTTCTTTACACAACATTACAACAGGAATGAAAACACAATTCAAAAAAGGCTTTGCCACTTGAAAATTTTAAGCTATCCAGCAGACACCAAGTTACACTGTTACTATTCGGCTGTTGGCAAGGTTAACAGTTAATTAAATCTTTGGGACACATGGGGAAAATAATTAAAATGCACTTAAAGCAGAGCCTTTGTAAGCCTTCATGAAAACTGGAAGAAGTCGATTGAAGTCTACATCCACGACTGCATTCAGGCAAAAAGAAGTCCTTATATTCATGAAGATTCTTCTTCTTATAATTTCTTAAGGAACACAATAACTCAAGGTCTGTCATGTTCTGATGAAACAAGCCAGTACCTCCCATTACTTCACACACATGGATGTACAAATTCACTTGCACATCTTGAAAGAAGAAGAAGAAGAAAAATGTCTATTTCTGTAATCCCTTTCACTTATACACCAAACCCTGGCTGCACAAGCAGAAAAAAACCCATCCTCGTCTATTCATTCCTTTAAAGGATCAAGTTTGCTACCTAAACCTTTTATGAGGCCACCATGAAAAGTGAAGATCAAGGCCAATATGTATATATAAATATGAAATAAGGCTAGAGAGAGAGGGTGAGCAGCTGGTGATAGTCTAGAATAAATTCAATGGACTCTTACGGCCGTTCTGCTTTTCAATTTGTTTAATTCCCAGATTTCCTTGCACTATCAACTTGTCTTGTGTTGCAGTGAATGAAAAGGCAAGAGGATTTTGGATCCTATGCTGGCCAAACAGAGTTAAATTGGGCGCACTGGGAGAGAGGAGGGTTATCTTTAATGGGCCATCTTCCTGCGGTCTCACTCCCTTGCTTCAGATGAGAAGACTTAGAGGAATGAAAGGAGGGAAGAGGACCCATTTCGACTGCGAGCGTGTGTGCCCACTATGAAATTCCAAAGCTAAAGGGTTAGAATCAGAGTATGGCCATTAAACAATCTGTTTTCTCCTCTAATAATCCTTCTTTCCCACAGGAGCCCAGCCAATTTGTTTTCATAAATCTCTTTGATAATCTTCAGGTCTTTTAAATCAGCCCCTGAATACTCTCTGTCCTTTCCATCTGAAGACCCTGAGCGTTCTTCCACTCGACCTGTTTGCGGTCTCAAGTGCACTTGTCAAGACAGTGCAGTTTGTGAATGTTTGTGTGATTGATTTAATACATTTTAAGTTTGGGTCGTGTTCTTCTGGGTGCGTAGGTGTTGAAGAGAGAAAAGGGAACATTTACCGTATAATTCAAAGCACAATGTGAACAGTTTCCACAGGGAATTAACCCGAGTAACCAGGACCCTGCTTTGCTGTCGAATTTTTCAAATGAAATTTCCGTTGCTATGGGTGATTACATTCACCTCCATTGTGCAGGGGTGAAGGGAGAAACCTCATTGATGCTTATCTCAATCTGGACACACATAAAAGAAAACTAGGTCTGCAAGTTTTTGTGTCTCCGAATCAGATAAGCTCTCATTGGATTGTGTTTTAAATGAGGAGTTAACGTGAATTAGTTTCCAAATAGTGTTAATCCAGTCCGCTTATAAATTCAGCTTGTCTGGGATCCTTGGAAACATGAGAAGATATGGTAATGGGCTTTTTAAAGGACACGATTACTTCAAGGTTCATCTGATGTACTCTTCAGTATCAGTGTACTGAAGTGTGAGTTCTCCTGCAGGTTCTGTTCTGATGCCGCCCTTTGCTCTGTCCTCCCTGTTCCCTCTCCCCATTTCAAACTTGAACTGTCCTGTGAGTAAAGGCAAAATGTCCCAAAATATCAGTGATACTGCATTGCTCTACAGGGCCTACACTGAACCAAATCATTACCTGGAATAATCAGATCATTTCTCACTTCACTTGAGCTCAAATCACTCAGTAAAGTTCACTCACTGAGTGAGTGATCAAGTCAATCATTTGTTTGCAGGGAATGTGTGTATCCACACCAATAAATCACTGAAGTGATTCCCTCACCTAGTGCGTATCACAAATGTGAATGTATGTGCCTGACTGACTGACTTACTGAAGTAAATACAATTTGATTGACTGATTAATTGAACCCTTCACTAGGGTCCTGTGCGGTGGGGTTTTTGCCGTTGCTGTTTTTGTCTTTTATCTTTTTTCCCTTTTTTATTCACACCAGTATATTCAGATGTCATAGCAGGCTTGGAGTCGTTCCTCTTTCCAGCTGCACTTGTCAAAGCGTGCATGGCCTGTGAAGACGAAAATTGCTCTCTCATATCAAACTGGACTATAATCCCATGCATAAAAATAAATCGTTTTTTTATTTGTTATGTAAGTTGTTTCACCGCAGGCCAAAGAGAAACATTTTCTGGTATAGCTATTTGGTATTTTTTCTTTATCTTGTGCTATATCAGTAATCTGCTCTGTGACGGCTCTTCAAGACAAATGACAGTAAAGACTTCCAACAACAAACTTTTTTTTCTCAATTTCTCTTGGAAAGCCTGCCAATCATCATCTACCTTTCTTGACAGTCACCACAATGTTTGTCAGTGATGAAACGTAAGAGCTACATGCTTGTTTCCTTGATTGGGACCAGGATAGGGGGACCATCCTGAAAGACAGGTTCATCTACTATTTAATAGTATCTTCCTTTATTACAGGAATAATTAAATTATATCCAGAGGAAGGACTGAAATATTCACATGTATCCAAAAGCCATCTTTAGACACTTTAGGAACAGGAACAATGTTGAAGTTATAGTAAAATCCCTTTATTAGCTACATAATTTGTTTATTCAACACTAGTTTCCACCTCGGTAGATCTTCATCTGGGTTCAATGTTGGATAAAGGACACAAACCACAAACCAAAAAGCAGTTAAACAAAACAAAAAACAACTACTTTTGTCCTACATTAAAACATTTAAATATAAAAAATGTTAAAAACACACACAGTAGTATGGGGTTAATGACTAGAACCCTTCCACTGTATCGCACCCTCCTCTCTCCTGTATGTGGCTATTAGAAAAATGTGTGTTGATATGTGAAGAATTTCCAATTTCATTAAAGTAAATGCATCGTTTACTTGAATATATTTGTCTTATTGATCAAAACTCATGTTAACATGTAAGAATTTCCTTGGGATGAATGTGTTAACATGAGAATGGTAAACATGATATTACAAAGGTTTGTAAAGAATACATTTATCTGATCCCTCCTCATTAAAACCTCTTCCTGAACGATTCTTCATCATTTAAAGGTGTATTAATTAATTGTCCGTCACATCGAAGTCCTCCACAATCCGTCTAAAGATTTAGGTTTGCAAACAGTTGTCTATTTGGCTACACTCTGTGATATTTACACACCCTGCAGTCACGGAGCAACATGAGCATTTTGAAGCCCAAAATTCTTGGGACCTTTTGTTTGGTATGCATTTTTTTATTTCTCCTAGCTATTTGCATTTAATAGGACCTTTTGAGTATGAAAACTAAACATTGTCTTCATATGGGCCAAGGTTTATTTTGCTGTATAACACAATAAAATCACCAGTGTATATAAAAACCATGAAAAGAATTGATTTCCCAGAGCAGCCTTTTCTCCTCTGCAACACATTGGATTTTTCAGGTTGACCGTCTCTGGAAGATGTACAGCAGAAGTTGTGCGGACTGAGTCAGGGGGTACTGGAGTGAACTGATGTGTTTTGCCTTGTTGTGAAAGGTGTACCCTCTCTTCATGTATGTTTTACATCAGTGTTGCTCTTGGACAAGTGTGCCTGAGCCACTGCCATGCGAAACTGATGTAGTCTCTTGTTTGGCGCTGTGCAGGTATAGCACAAAGTGGCTAAGTGCATATTACAGTAAATAGCTGCTATAAATGTGATTGATGAGCCGTGCCAGAATCAAACACGATGGCAAATGTGCAGGCTGTAAACAATATGTGCTAAATTAGGTTAAATAAAGCTGTAGACAGACAAACCACTAGTGTAATAAGTCCCCTTAATTAATAGCTGCATTTTTATTTATATAAGCAAACTCCACATTCCTGGTATTGTTTATGCTGGCTCATTATTTCCTACTGACAAGTCACTGCTGGGAAAGTCTATTCTCTGTGATCATCACTCATATGACTGTACATGTACATGTACTCTTTTGATTCAGAGTCAACATTAAACATATTTTTTGTTATGCTTTTAGTTGACAGTTCTGTTTCCATATGTCCCATTACTTTAGAGGGCACCTTTTTCCTTCTTGAGTAACTGGGATACTTGACTACTGGCCTCCTGTCTCTTCTAATGAGATCCATCTGTCTGCCACATTACCAGATAGAGTCCAGCACATCCTATACGGACATGGGCAGTAACCTCTTGCAATACACCATCTGAGCTGTGGGACACTTTGACCTTGGTAGGACTGCTTTAGTTGTTTTGTCTTCACAACCCGGACAAGTGTCCTCGGGCGAGATACTGATTGCCCCTGATGACTCTGCCAGCACATTGATGCAATGTATGAATGTATGTGTGAATAGCAAAAATGTACCATTTACCATTGCATTGCGTGAATGCTCTAGTTCTTCTGATTCTATCTGTGGCAATAGCTCCAAAGTGTTTCCATACAAATGGTGCTACGATGGAATATAAGGCCCTTAGGGTTAGGTGGTCATTATTTCTGTGGCATACCTTAACAAACAAAACATAAGAAACCATTCTACAATTTTTGCGCCTCTGAAAAATAGACTTTATATCAAGATGGACGACTTGTCTCAACCTTCTCCCACTGTCCAGAAATGAAGCCAAAATGTCCCAAATAAGAACGCTACCATCTTACGCATTTGGATCCAGAGTCAGCACTGAAGCAATTGGTGGAGGGGGACACCGTAGTGAGGTCCCGCCGATACATGGGCTCAACCAATCGTGAGTCAGTCTTAGCTGTCAAGCATGAGTTTCGCCCAGCTTTTATAGCATCAAATAACAAGTTAAAACCAAACCTATCAGAAAAATGATCACTTAAAGTGTGATGAGAACTACCTTAGATGACATAAACCATCTTTTGAGGAGCCGTCATGTCGTCCATCTTTATATACAGTCTATGTATATTTTGAGTTTATAGTTTTATAGAGCAGGGCAATAGAACACTATCAATAATTATTGAACTTGATTTTTATCAATAGCAATATAACAAAAGTTCGATAAAAATAAATATATAAATTGATATAATGGTTAAGCATCGTCTACGCACAGTAAAGAGGTATAGCACAATGTTTTCCTGTAGATAATTTAAAACCATAATAATGATAATTATCCTAAACTAAATTATAATACGATTTTTATGGTGATAGTTATGGATATACTGTAGACTGATATTATTATTTTTATTTTGATATGATTTTTGGCCCCATCACCCAACCCCAGTTGTAAGATTTGAAGTGTTTCCTTCCCTTTCAAAGTAGTAAAAAAATTATACTACCAATTAAAAAAAATGGTTGAAGAGCAGGAATCTTACTTATTATATTAATGTCGAGCTTGTGCACAGATAAGAAAATGAAATTAACCCGATGACAGAAAACGTCTGTCTCCTCCAGCACAGGATGACTTATTAACCAAAACTCCTGCCTTTCGCGCGAAGCCAAATCTCCGCGCTTTTATTTTGAAGGCGGCCTCTCCCGTGTTCCGGTGTGGTCCCGGGCTGAACCGTGGTGCGGGTAAGAGGAGCTGACCGACGCTTTGTACCGGGAGGGGCTGGAAAAGACGAGAGAAAATGAAGGGACGAGGGCGATAGAGAGACGTAGAGGAGGAGGGAGGTAGAGAGGAGCCGCCGGTCGGACCGTCCTACCGGAGGAGGAGGAGGAGGAGGAGGCTGGAGCATGTACCGCCGGGCTCTGCTCTCTTTGTCGCCGCGAAGACAGACTGAAAACCCGGCGTCCATGACGGGAGCGCGCCTTGCTGTACAATACACATTGATAACAATGATGATGAATGAGGCTGTAGCGTAGGAGTTTGAACCTGTCGCACTCTGATCGAAATCTCGGCGTCACCGCCCGCATCACCGGTGACGCTCATGTCCCTTCTCGCGTCTCATCGCGGACTCCGGCGTAGACTGTGATCTTGACCGCGGCGGGATGCGCGCAGTAAGCGGGTGATGGTGGTGCAGCCTGTGCAGCTCGGGCCTGACTGGGCGTTTGAATGAACGGCTGCAGACACTGAGGGGAAACCCACAGCGGCTCTGATCGCCCCTTGCTGTGCTCCACACCGCAGCTGTGTGTGCGTGTGTGCGTTTAGAGCAAATCCAGATTGAAAGGTTTAGGTGTGGGTGTGTGTGTGTGGACATCAGTGTGGGTCCAGTCAGACCGCAGCACCGCCCCTGTCTGCTCCGCTCCCAGTGTTTCAACATGACAGCGCTGCGTCAGCGGAAGGGCAGCAAGGGGAAGGAGCAGCCCCCCGGTGCAGAGTGTCAGCCCCAGCAGGCCAACTGTTGCACCGACCACCACGCAGAGAAGGTGCTGCACGGTGAGTGTGTCCTCCTCCTCCTCCTCCTCCACCTCCACCTCCACCGAGCTCAGTTCCATACACAGCAGCAGCAGCAGCAGCAGCACAGTGGCTGCAGGGTCCACCTCATCAGAAGGAGGGGTGAGCCTGCTTGGCAGCCGTCCACCCCCCTGCTGAAGTGCCTTTGAGCCGATCCAGCTCCAGGGCCAGTGTTCAGTCTGTGAGGCTGACCTCTGACCCTCTGTGGGTGCAGAGTGGGATGGACAGTTCTCAAAAGGGTTTAAATGCCACATTCTTCATAATTCACTGCTGTCTAACTAGTACACCTGCAGTGGCTACACAACTGGTCAATGGTCTGCTCTTTTCAGCCCTGATGACCACTCAAAGCTCTTTACAGCGAAGGTTTAGCCATTCACACACACACACACACACACACACACACACACACACACAAGGTGCATCTATGTGCAGCTCTTTCTCTACCACACACATTCCTGCCACAGTTCATTATCTTGCCCAAGGACACTTCAGGATGTGGATAAAGGAGCCTGGGATTGAACCACTGACATTCTCGTCAGTGGACGATCCGCTCTATCTCCTGAGCCAAAGCCATATGCAGTCTCCTCCTGCTTGAGTTGAATCCTTGTAGGGTGTGTAGAATAATGAAATGAAAATCTGTATTCCACAGGTTTAAATATATATAATTGACATTAATAGTCATAATATTACATATAATAATCTGTATTTTACTAGTATCCAGTGAACAGTCTAATTCATAATGGTTACATTTCAATTAGGCCTATGAATTCAAATGGGCCTGTGTTGTGGAAGTTGACTCAGTGATGTGACTTACTTAATAATGTGCAGTTGTCATAGTCATTAAAGTCTTAACTAATGTTGTGCCATAATGCATCAAACGTGATACCATAAAATGGTGTGCCTTTCGGCATTCAATAAATTTGGTTATCAAAATAAAATATTAGATATTAATATTTTATTATTAATATTAAATAATAGCTTTAATTGATTAAAGTTACCTCGGGGCACCACCCTTCAAAGGAAGGGAAAAGATAGCCAATTTATTGATTAAGTCTCATAGATTAAGGTTCTAACTACAAATTTTGGAACTCTGATTAACAATTAAATTAATAACTATAACCAAAATTACCATATAGATAGTTAGCTAAGTTGAAAGATATGGGGTTCTTGACAGTGTAGAGGTTGGCGAAATTCACTTATGCAACATTAATAAAAAACATTTGTGAAAGAAAAACATTTATTATGAATATAATAAAGTATAAAAACACAAATTACTAACGGTCTAATTGCTAAACAAAGATAGGTATGTGTGTATACATGTGTGTGTGTGTCTGTGTGAGTCAGCGTGCTTTCAAGATGGTGGCTGGCCAAAGAGATAACACCCGTCCCCCACCTATTGGAATGTTTACGACCTGTAGAGATAATGAGGTGAAGAGTTATGCGTGTGTCTGTGTGTGTGCCAAATTAGAGGAAGTTACTAGATTGGATGCAACGAAAGACTGTGAAGAGCATAACAGACTAACATTACTTTCTCAATAACTTGTACCCAAAATATCACAACACCACAAATCAAACTTATAAACCTCACACAGAATCGAATAAACAGTCTTGCTTAGCCTAGTGTAATTATTAAGCCCAGTTGTGTTACCAGTCCGTGGAAAGGGGAAAAAGGAAGTTGCTGTGCAGTTCGCAGTTTTGTGTCGTCTTGCTGGTTTCGGTTGAGCGGTATAGCTCAGTTGCTGGCTGAAGTTTTCCTGCATGACATCGAGTCGCTGCTAGGACATTGGTAGAGCTTGGAGGGCGAGGAGGTTTCCTTGCTGAGATGAGCTGGAAGCTGCACCTTTGTGCTCCTCTCGAAGAGTTGGATGGGAAGAGAAGATGTGAGCTGGAGAAGAGGCTCCACAGCCTTCCCTCCTGTGGAAGGATCGTAGGAAGAGGCAGGAGAGGCTCGACAGCCTTCTCTCCGTTGAGGGACTTTAGAAAGAGAGAGATCGAGAGCGAGAAGCTGGAGAACTTAGCTTATATTGGCCCGGTGACCTCACAGGTCATGGGGTCCAGAGTGACCAATGGGAGTTGAAACCTGTGTCCCTGGGGGGGGTTTCCACCCCTCTGTGTGAAGTTGATGCCCTCTGGGACATTGAGTTCCTTGCTCTGGTTTTTAATGGCCCCTGGGAGACGGAGTCCTGGAGGGACATGCTGCTTCCGGCTTTGATGGCACATGTAGGCCGAAGTGTGGTTTCACACAAAACCATGGCCCAACACTAATGACATAAACATTGACTCTTTTCCATTTAAGTGTTTTTAAAAGTTATGAAAACTTCACTTGACAAACCACAACTTAATGCTTGCAGGTGATTGGTCGTGGGGGTCAATAGTGTGGACCTCTGTTGGCTGGTCTGTTTCTGTTGGTCTTGGCCTGCTATGCTGTATCTACGTGGCCACACTACATGAGAACGACCTTTGGTTCTCCAACATCAAGGTAATGACCCATCTCTTTGCCTATCATAAAAAATGTCTGCTGTGAAAAAAGCTCACTGCAGTCATCTGTCAAAGATCGACCAATGAAACGGTCAGGTGTTTGCTCCAGGTTTTTTGACAGATGCTTTTTCATTTACGGATTAGACCAAGAGGTCCCAAACGCTTCAAAATAACTGTGCAAGGGTCACATGACCACCATCATTTCAAAGGATATTTATGTGTATCAGAATCCTGATGATCAGTATTTCTTTTTGCTTTTTGAATAATTATGGCTAAAGTATGGCATGTAGAATTGTTTTTAAACTGCATTTGATTTCTGGAAATCCTTGTTCTGTGTCTTGTCATCCTCCTGGGGTCCTGACCCCAAGTTTCAGGAACCACTGGATTAGACAGGAGTTTTTTTTGTGTACCAACCATCAAAGTACCAGCAACAACGACAAACAACTGAAGATTGAGTGTAAAACATTGCACCAGAAAACACTAGCGGTTATTCCACATGTATATGTTATGTTTATGCAGCAATTATCACAAGTACATATAATGTACTTACCTGTAGCAGTCAAAATATAAATTGGCAGATTTTTTAAGGGAGCTTTGATTTTCCCTTTACACCAGATTGATTGAATTAGTGTTAATATTTACCAGAGTTACTATAAAAGATATTTATGGTGATTTTTCAAGCTCTCTGAACACTGATTGTGTGCCGTAATACAAATGTAGACAGAAAGCCTGTATATATGCCTCTTTGAAACTTTCTTCTTCAGGAAGAAGATCTGGGAACACGTGTTCTTTTTGTGTTTTTTATGAGCCTCCTATAAATCAGACACTTTTATATAGAGGTCATCTTAGGTTTTGACATCCATGTGTTAGACTCATCCACCACATCACATGTGGTTATTTACTGGTGGAAAATATTTCAGGGTTTGAGTTTCTGAAAGCTAAAAGATTCATATCACTTTTACTGTTTATCCAAAGAGGAAATGTAGCTTCAGTAGAAATGCCAACCGTCTCATCCATGTTTCTCTTAAAAATAAACCGCAAACACGTCATAAACTCCTGAAGTGAGGTGATTATTTTTCCATGATCTGCAGAGGATTGATTTTCAGGCCTGTTCATTGAACCACATGAAGTCCTGAAACACCAAACAACCAGTCCTTCTTAGAGCCTGTTCAGTGCTGAACAGCAGCAGAACATAGTGCCCTGCCAGATATGATGTAATTTTGAAATTCTCCTGCCAGAGCTTCACCAGCCCTCCAGTTGACATGGCAGAACAGATTGCTGTCATAGTCGCAGCTGGGGCAAAATGGAAATGAACATTGTTCCCATGTGCGGTTTGTGCCTCATTTCAAGGTGAGGTATTGTTCATTTGTTATGATAGAAGTATGAGTCATGAGTTTCAGTCTCATGCTGTGTGTTCTGTGTTTAATGATATCACAGGATGACCTTATGTATAAAAATGGCTCTGAATAGGGCTGGCGATGCGTATCGTGTTACAGGGCTGTTGTGATTCAATATCCTACAATATATTGTGATACTGTCAGCAAGGAGATGAGAGAGAATACTGCAATTTAATAAAATTGTAACAATTTCATCTGAAGTGTTTTTTTTTTTAGTTTTATTCAACTTTTAATTGGGTTTTCATTTAGGGAACACGTACAGAAAAAAAGAAGAACATACCCCCAAAAAATGATGGGTATAAACAAAAATGAAGAAAACAACACCAACATAAACATCCTGGGGAGGATGTGTCTTTTATATATATAACATTGTCTGTGTACATACAGTTTAAGGTACTTACTTTCACATGCACTCATACTTAACATATAGCATATATTCTCAGGTCTACTTTACATGCTTTAGCATGTGCATATCCATAGGCACTTGTTTACATCAGCCTGTGGTGGGAGAGAAAACTATTCTAAAATGAAAAAAAACATCCTTAACATGGTCGTATTACTGTTAAACAAAATCAGGTCTTTTACTTGACACGTAGATAAACCATTTTGACCAATTGTCTTCAAAAATATCAACTTGAGTTCTTAATTTAAATGTAATTCTCTCCATTGTATAGATATTGTAAACTATCTCAATCCACTCATTCATGATTGGTACGTCTGTCTTAAGTCAACTTGCCTGCAACTAGCAACACCCTTAACATATATTTATCTTTCTTTGCACAATGAAGTTCTTCTAGATGCCCAAAGTACATTGTATTGTTTTTGTATCTGAAAGTGGACCAGGTGTTGAGATTTGGATCAAGTCCAAAGAATGGATACTGTACACACCCCTAACCATAACAGAAGTCTTCTTGGTGTGAAAAATGATACGTCCGTGTTCAAGTAATTCCTCAGCAGACATTCAATTCAATTAGAACACACACTGTTTCAGAATTCAATTTTATCTTAATCACAGAACAGACTGCCCTCTTTGGGAGGAGAGCGTGAGGAATCAAACAAAACAACTGAACAGGCAGGCGGTTAGAACTGTACGACTCAGAATTTGTCAGCATCTGTCAGCAGTAACATGCTGTGCCCAGAGCTTCATCTGTGTCCCATGCAAATGTGAAGTGTTTCTTGACCCACATAGAGACGATCTGATCCTGCAGTGGATCCTTGCTGAGTTTTTGTCTCTGGAAGACAAAACAGCCCATCCAGTTAATTAAGCAGAGTCTGCATAGACACAGTTTGTGGTCCTACGCTGTCTTGTTCCTGTTTATGTGTCTTGTGTGTGAAGGGAAGAGGGAGACAGGTGCTTTCATTTATAATGAATGCAGGTCACTTTACAGGCCTGCTGAACATTTCCCCGAAATGTTCCCACATAAGATGGCTCCTGGCTGACATCATCACATATTTCAGACACGTGTTTGTGTGTGTGTGTGTGGGGGGGTTGCCTTCTGTTAATGCTATCAAAAGCTGTGTGTCAGACCACGTCCACACACTGCTGGCTGATTCTGAAAATGCTCATTTTGAGTAATGGCAATGTGCGGCCACATTCAGACTGTTTTTTAGTAAAGATCGCCAGTATCATTCCCAACATTTAGATTTCCAACATGGCAGGACAGCATGTTGTACAGATAACTTCTCCTTTGGTCCTGTTCCTAAGAGCACCTGGCATTAACATGTTTCGTAGGTGAGCTAATTGCAAGTGAACAGCTTGATATGCATGCGTTCTCGTGTGGCAATAGATCATGATCGGATCTGACTTCACTGCATCACTGCTATTTTAAAAGATTACACATATTGTTTCTATTAGACGGTTCAAAAGATTCAAGATTTCAAGGTTCAAGATAAATCAATGTATGGTAAACACTGAAATATATAGTATAAAAATACAATATAGAGTCTAAAGATGAGAGCCACTAAAGTACAGTTGAGTGTTCAAAACAAACCCCAGACTGAGATGATGGAAAAGGCTTTTTCTCTCATGAATCATGAATTGGTTAAGAATCATGAAGATGGACACTGGCTGCTGCTATCACAACTTAAAATCTGAATACGAAATGACCTGAGTGTGATTTTTGTCATATGATACAGCCCTATCACTACTCTAAGTCATCTCACCAAATACTGATAAATACAGGTTCATGACAGCACTGGGCAGGTTTGTTCTTCTAAACATTTTGTCTTCGCTACACTATATCAATTATTTCACACTAATCCACCCTGGAGCTTTAAAAAAGCTCAGTTTTGTCCAAAAGGTAAACCTCAGGGTTTAGGAACTTACTGAGGACAGAGAACCAAAGAGGGGAAAAGATACATTTTCATGGACCTAACTAACTCTTGAATCAGTCCACATGCATCACATGCTACATGGTGTGGTTAACAGCTGACACACTATTCAGATGCTTGTGGTTTTGCCTGCTGTTTGAACTGTTTGCTGTTTCTCTCTCTCTCATCCCTTGTTAGCTAATGTATTTCTGTTCCTGCCTTCACAGACCTACTTGTTTCCCCTAGTTTCTCTCTTCTAGACCCCTAGTTTCTCTCTCTCTCTCCTGAGCTTGGAGTGGATGGTATAATATGAAGTTCTTCTTGTTCCTTCGCTATTTTTCTCTTTTTTTGCAACAATGCTTATTTGCACAAGTAGTCTTACAATGAGGTCAGACAGCTGGCTTCATCTGGACTCTTGAATTCATCAGGTGTGAAGTCATCTCCATGTTAGCCTCAGTTCCCAGGGGAGTTTATTACAGACGTGCTCACAGCTTGAAGCTGGTTCCAGATCCACAAAACCCTCTGACAAACGTTCCCCGTATTTTTCCTAATGATACTCCAACATGTTCCTCTCACAGCTCTCCGCCCCCCCACCCATCGTACTCTTTTCCTGCGTGCATGTGTGTTTTTATAGACAAGGGGTCACCAGTAGTCAACTCCCTTTTAATTCGCTCCCTCTGGCTGCTCCGGTTATTTACAGACCATCCAGTTGTTTGCACTCTCATGGTAGCTCAGGCTTAAACTTTGCTTTTGTCTTCATATGTAGTAGCTGTTTTGTTGAGAAATATAGCTTTTTGCTTTGAATTCTCTGTTGGAGTTTGGGGGTAAGTGGAGGTCATCCATGTTTCGGCTCTGGAGGACAAAAAATTGAGAAAAGAAGAAATAATGCCAATGCTGGACCGACCCTTGGATTCTTCAAGCACCACATCAGGGAGATGGGAGTTATTCAAAGACCCATAAAGAAGAAATGGTAACAGAGAGAGACAGAGAGAAGACGATGGCTGCCTTTGGAGAAATGAACTCGCTGTCAAGGTAATGAGCAATGTGTGAACCTGTTAACTAGGCGTATTCTCTCTGACCTTAATTTAAACTGGGGATTAGCCATCTCATCAGAGTTCTTGGTGAGAAGCCAAAGCTTGTTTTGCCTTTGGCAAACTCAAAAGAAGGATTGGAAAGGAAACTAGCTGCTCATTCCCTCAGAGAAAGCTTTTGCATATTTCCTTTGGCAAGGAACTTGAAGTGATTAAAAGGCTAATTTATTTGGACTGACTTCAAGAAAAGAAAAACACACCGCATTTACATGTATTACCGTAATGGATTTGGATCAGTTCTATTGCTTAACCCAGGAGCATCCTGTTTATCTACCTGAATTCAGCTCATCAAAGGATCCAAGAACTTATTGATAGTCTCCGTCCTCGCAGGCAATGGAGCTTCGTAAGAGACTTAAGCGGAACAAGCTAAAACACAAGTTTGGCCTTTCACAAGATGCACCAGCTGAGGGGAGCTGCAGCAGTAACATGATGTTGGGGAAAGCAAGATCTCATGGCCCCCAGGAGGGGGATAGAAGGAACGTTTCTCTGTTTGGAGGATCAGGGACGTGTTCCGGTTCAGGCAACCCACCCCAGTGGCCTTGGGGACTGCGTGTTTCCATGGCAACAGGGCTGTTACTGGCTGTCCTGCTGGCGGTGACTCAGGCCTGGTGCGTTAACTCCTTACATGAGAATCTGCTGTGGTTCTCTCAGCTCATGGTAGGAGTTGTATTATTTGTACACACATACACACACGTATATACCAAAATACAAAATACGTAGTATGTCCCCTGTTTGCTTTAATGACAGCATGCACCTGATTCATTTGAAGGAGATATATTATGCTCATATTCAGGTTCATAATTTTAATTTGGATTATTGCTGCTCTTTTAGCCTCTGTCCGAAACACTTGGTTTTAGCTCCTGTCTCTTTATCGCCTTTCCTGTTCTGATTGGTCATTGCCCTCCTTCACATGTTCTTTTTATCTTTGTTTGACTAACTGCATTATGAAAATGTGGGGTCATGTGGTAAATGTATATTTGTAGCTATTCTCTAGTCTTACGGACCACTCGAAGCGCCTTACAGTACGCTCTTTTGCCCCATTCACACACATTGTGAATACAGTGTGTACATACAGTGCATCTATGTACAGCACCTTGTCTATGAGAAGGGGCAATTTTGTGCTCCAGTATCTTGCCCAAGTGATTGAACTGCTGACCTTCCTGTTAGAGAATTGTACTTACTTGATTCTTGTTGTTATGGGTTTGTACCCTCATTGTTGAATGCATTTATTGTAGTTGCTTTGATTAAAAGCATCAGCTAAATGAAACGTAATGTTATGTAATGTAAAGAGGACGACCACGCTGCCCCATATGAAATCATGATTGTGCAGAACTATTGTCTGGACCACTGATGAGGTGTTTTAGGAGCTTTTTATGTTTTCTGTTGAGAGAGAGGATACTTTTTACCTATGTAAATCTTTTACATGCACAAAAAATGCACAATAAACCCGAGGAAAGAAAAACTGAAAAAGCATCTTCTATCTCCTTTAACAAGTGGGTAAAATACCTGATGACCCCTGCTATCCCAGCATGATTTGACCATGTTCCAAAGACCTTTGGGTTAGGGTTGGGGCTTTTCTATCCCTCGGGAAACAATGCTGAACCAGTTTCTGCAAAGCGTTTTAGTCTTCTGTGGACTGCCACCGTAGTTAAGCCATGAATTGATTCTGAGGAAGCCCCTGACAATGTCCGGGGCTTGTCACACAGACATTTGCATTCTCACATACAGCCCCTCTGGAGAATGTCAGGAGATTTTCCGTTCAGTGTCAAGAGTTCAGTGCATGTCTGAAAGCAGCTTAATGGACTAGTACTTGTAGAATATGGTCAGAATGGAAAAGTGCATCAGCAGCTAGTTAATGGTAGTTGTTGTTGCCTTGTGCCCTGCATGTGCTTGACTAACTGACTAGTTATGATGATCTTCAGGACATCTGCCACAGGAATCAGATATCCTTACGAGTTAAATTCATCCATCAGTTCCTCTGAAGTCATAGAGATATGTGTGTAGGCGTTGGGCTACACGCTGCAGGAAAATTTAAGAGAACATTTTACGTGCATATTGTCTTTGACCATCATTTTTTATGTATTTGTCAGCATAATAGCTTTATTTTTAATGCAAATTAAAATATTTTGGGCTGTCTCCCTATTTGTCATTTAGGCAACATAGTGTTGTACCAATTTTGTGTCCATTAGTGGTTTTTCATGGTCTTTTTTAAATGAGCTGTTTTTTTTACAAGTCATTACTGGAAAAAGAATCCCCTCAATGGCATCGTAATAACACTTGATTGTGTATTGGTTTTTAAGAAGCACATTTCAAGATCAAAGGCAGTGACTGCATTCGTCTGTGGAGGAACAGTAGTCCTGGAGAAACAATTTGACAGACTGAGACAGAGTTTAAATCACGTAACTCTGTGCCAAAGAAATCTATCACAATAATCAAATACTTTTTGTCAAGCACAGCCGTAAAAGCTATTTACAAAGAGAACATGATATAAATACTCTGCAGCTGGTTGTCAACTGTGTGCTCCCTCTTTTTAACCCCGCATTGGAAACAGTGATCATGCATAGCAAGCAGTTAACCTCCTGGGAAGCCAAACACATAAACACACACATAGTGTTACCTGTCTTATTGTTGCAGATTACGATTGTATGAGCTGCTTTGCCTCTATCTCCAGTGTTTCTGTCATGCCAGGATATCTGTTTTCCATATTACAGAGAACAGAAGGATGTGGTTCCACACAGACAAATTCCCTTTTTTGCTTTCAGGAAGTGGAGCGGGAGATTTCCTTTCGGACAGAGTGCGGACTGTACTACTCCTACTACAAGCAAATGTTGCAGGCCCCGAGCATACAGGAAGGTATACACATTACAATATATGTTTGTGGTGATGTGTCATTTTCTACCCTACACCAACATTAGCAGGTATAAACGTGGGTAAACCCCCTAAAAGCTTTGTTTCCCCTCTTCTGTCATGCTGGACGTCACGAACATCCCGGAAACTGAGTAACTCTCTCACCTCGCTGTCTTGCCCAATTAGCACGTTCACCCAGGTGACATGTTTCCATCACTGCCAAGCTGATAAAAACCAGTGTCTACTGCAATGTCAATTGAGTGGTTTTAGTGAATTCTATCCATTCCCATTGCAGACAAAAGCCAGATGTTAGTTGGTTCTTTGACCAGTGGAAAAGGGGCTTTACAAAAGTAACTTATCAGTATATCTAAGGCCTAGAAACATATCGTCAATGCTCTACATTATCTTATCAGGTAACAGGGTTCAAAAAAGCTCAGACCTCTGACATCATCACAGTTCAGGCCAAGGTAAGCAGCTCTGTTTGATTGGGCAAGATTTACATCTGTGCGACTTCAGTCAGTGTAACATGAGTAAACAGTATGTTTGCCAGACACACGCTTGCTCAACTCCATTCTAGAAGCCTAATATTAATGGTATTATCTCATATTGTCATACTTATACTGTTATCCCCATTTTTGGACATGCAGATTTAGCCTTTGTGCTTTTTGGATCATATGCAGTCGTTCATCTCAGCTCTCATGTTTTAAATTACATTATATTAGTTGGTTAAAAAGAGTAACTTAAGCAAACAGTGTTTATCAAACAGTCAATTAGGGTCACAACAGGACAATGACAGTATAAATATAGATTTTTTGAGAATTGGTACTTTGTGACACTGCTATAGCTATAACCATTATAAAGTAATATCTCAGAATGGCCAGTCTAAATTTAACATTTTGTTTGCATGGATAAAAACACCAGATGGTTGTCTCGACCTACTCCTACAAGGAAAAAGAAACTTTTCCCCTCCATTTTCATACCAGACCAAACAAATCACTGCAGTTTCTCATGACGCACAGTCTGCTCTGTAGGAAATTAGTCAAATTATTTTCTTCCCATTATCATTTAGAATTCCTCATTGGAAACAGGCCTAATTTTCCACTAAGCCAAATAACTGAGCTGTAAGGTAGCCAGTAGAGGAACTGGCTGACGTCTCCCCCTGTGGCCCTCTGTGTTTTTAGAAGCGTGGATAGGAGAGAAGGATAAAGGAGGCAAGATGGGTTAGAGGAGAACTGCGGGAGCAAAGGATGAGAGAAGGAAGGAGCAAAGCAGAGGGGTGTAGCGAAATTGGCAGTGGATGTGTACCCACTTTGTCTATGTAAAGCAGTGATGGTGTTCATGGTCTTACATGGCTCAAGAACACAGCAGGGATCAGGCTGACACATCCCAGTGTGCAGCAGGAAGTCAGCTCTCTGCTGCTGCTCTGCTGTCCCACTTTGTTTCAGTCAAATCAAATACATTGCAATGATACTGCACCCAGTGTCCAATTTGGAGCAATGATGCCAGTCTGTGGTGGGTACCACTCATTTAATGTGGCAGGATAATGCCATTGTTAAAGAATAATTCTGGATTATTACAATTAGGTCCCCCCCCCCCCCAGTTATCCTATAATACTAAAATGTATCTCACCAAAGTACTGTAATTTCTGACATAGGGCAATGCAATAACATCGTTGAAAAATAGTCAGAGTGCAAGAAGCACATTTAGTCTGACGGTTGTAAACAAAGCACCTATTTAATCAATCATAATCTGAAAAGACATCAAAGAATAAATGTTAAAATTAGAACCATCACTGCATGCAGAAATACTTTGCTTAGCTTTTACCCACTGTACTTGTACTCAGAACTTGTACTGTGCACTGAGGGATTGCTACCAATATGTCTGGTGTGTTCACTTTCAGTTTTTACATGGTGAAACAATCTGACTAGAAAACCTGCCTGTCTTCTGGCAGCTTCAAACTGCTTTCTCTATTGGATTTTGTTGTGCCAATGTTGCCGTGTTCCCAGATTTCAGTAATTACTTTGGTGAGTACAGTGTTACAGGGTTTCTGTTTTTGCAGCATTGCAATGTCTCCGTTGTAGTTATTTCTCAACAATATAGATATTAGCACACTGTAACAAAACTACAAACACAACCAACGTGGAACTGATAACTGATCGTACCTTCTGCCTGTAGTTTATGAATTATTGTGGTGTTTTGAGGTTTAGTCTTCATCAGTCTACTTCACCTTATCTTCCGTTATCTGCTGTGTAAGTAAGTCTGGGACTCCATCTCCATTCCTTTATATCTTTTGTTATCTGTCTTAATTTCCTTCATAAAAAACCCTGAATTATCCTAACTACAATAACAGATGTTTGACCACATGGGGGCAGTGGAAACACTATATAATCATCACCTTAACTTCATACAGTGAACTTGTTTGCAAACAGTTACAGATATAGAGCTTCATTAGCTCTCACACTGAAATTTTAACTTAAAAGTGAAACCAAACTATCAAACTCAAACACTCGTTGGAAGATGTTAAAAACTCCATAGAGCTGTGCTCATTCTCTCTGGGCCTCTCAGTGTAGATATTGCTTACAGACCTTTAAAGGATCTTTGGAAGAATCTCCTCTACTCTGGATCTCCTGCAGAAAATTGTTCATTTGTATGATGTCAGTGGAGGTGGTCTCGCTTCAGGCCACATCTGCCACAAAACGCTGCAGGAAACCCTGACACGTACACTGATGCTGTATTTGTGCTCACTCACTGGGGTGAACTCTCTTTTTATTTGAGAAAAAACAGCACAACCTTGCTTAGCTTTTTAAATCAACAAAGGAAGTGATGTTTAAAAGCTTTTAAGGTTGAATGCACTGATGGGTTCAGACGCTTAATTTGCTTTCAGCAATTAAAGAATTAAATCCGTGCAGAATAAATCTGTGGGTTTAGTGCTTGACAGAAATTTCAAACAGCGTTATTGTTCTGTAACAGCACCGCACTTTGAGAAACATTCATACCCTTTCCTCCCTGGTTGTCCCAAACCACTAATAATTGTTATCTGTCTATGTCACCATGGCATTTTTAAAGTGTTTTTGTGTGTGTGTTCCTAGGGCTCTCTGATTTGATCCATGACAACTTGACAGAATCCAAGAGGACCATTAATCTCCTACAGCGAATGAATATCTACCAAGAGGTCTTTCTCAGTGTTCTCTACAGATTGCTGCCCATTCAGGTAACACATCACTCAGCTGTCAGCTCTTCACAACAGGCTTGTAAAACACAAAGGATTAGAGTAATGACTGCCACTGTTCCAATGTGATTGACTGATTGATTGTTTCTGTGGCTTTTCTTGTCATTTTGGCTCATGCCATCAAGCTTTCACCTTTAAAGAAAAAATTTAAATAATATCACCAGTGTTTTAAAAATATTATTCATAATAACATTAACCACCCAAGTTATGTTTACTGCTATGAATTACAGACATTAGGAGAAAGTCGGGTATTAGAGGTGCTGTGGCATTTTAATCTTTTCGCTAACATGGCGTGGCATATTTGCACTTGGGGAGAGTTGGAGGAAAAGGTTTCTGTCATCAATTAACTGAGGAGCAGCCGCTGCGCTTCTTCACGGATCTCACTGTGTGACAAGAATGTCATGGAGTGAAATATCAGACCAAGCTTTGAAAATGCCACAGTGCTCCTGAGTGCCTGATTCTGTCGCAGCAGTCAACTCCCTGTGTGTTCATTGACACTGCCTAATGAACCAATGGTCTTTCTCTCTCTCTCTCTCTCTCTCTCTCTCTCTCTCTCTCTCTGTGTGTGCGTGTGTGTGTGTGTGTGTGTGTGTGGTCCAGTCGTATCTGGAGCCAGTGTATTTCTACATTTACACAGTGTTCTCGCTCCAAGCGGTGTATGTGATCGCTCTGTACCTCACAGCATGGCTCCTCTCTGGTTCCTGGCTGGCTGGTGCGCTCACTGGGGTCTGGTACATCCTCAACAGGTAGGTAATCCGCATAAGATGAGGGTTTATCTTCTTATTTTAGATGGCATTCGGGTGAGTCACCCCAGCTTGACAAGCTATTCAAAATCTCACAATTCTGTCTGTGTAAGCCATATTTAAGCTGCAGTATCAGTGTAAGTACAGTGTACCTAGACAGGAGACTTGCATTTTTACCATGTGTCTGACAAGCTAGTTTCTTGTAATGCCTTTTTAAAACTTGCTAGTAACAGTATTGTGATTATATATCTGTCTCTCCATCTTGCTGTATGTGAATCGCATATATCGTGACTCTACTTATCGGCTTCACACTTGCTATGTGTGTTGTTAATGGCCCAGGGGACTGCAGTGTTGAGTTTGGTGCGATTTGGACTAGAGATTCGGTCAATATTCAAATTTGTTTTACAAACAAGCGACCTGCACTCTGTTGTTGGCAGGGGTTGGCGGCGCAGTGTACCTTCTGTGGACTGAGTTGAACATAACTTCTTCTACGTCCTCACATAAACTACAGCAGTGGTTGGCAACTGGGTCAAACCAAGCATCAAAATCTCTGTGAGATCATTTTAATTATCTGATAATTTTTATCTCACCATATTGGACTGACACAGACGCAGATGGCCGGACCCCTGAGGGGTGCTGATCTTTGTCATGGCAACACCATTCATAGAATCACTTCATGTTCATGAAAAACTCCTTTTGGCAATTTGTCTTCAAAGTAAAAGCACAATCTTAGTTTTGTTGCAGCAATGCTCTATCCTGCGCAGAATAACGTAGCTTTTATTAAAAAAAGTTGTGAATTTTAATCTGAAGATTTGGTCGATAGCGACAGCTGTTCAACAACAGTTCAGTAAATCATTCAAACGCATGTTTATGAAAAACATTGACTATGAATTCTGTACTGCAGATAAACCAGGTAGGATGAACACAAAGTTTTCTAACTTCACTCTGCACCATAGGCCGTTCATAAAAACGCTCTGCACACAACGTCCAGCACACATATAATAAAAAGTGATGGCATATTGTAGAACTGTTTGAGCAGGACTCACTAATAGAAAGGAATCCTTTTGAAGTATCTCTACGGTTTTATTGAAGCAGTTCCCGAGATAAGTGTCATACAACTTTAAGAAACTTCATATCATTACACTTCAGGTACACTTTCCCAAAACACAGTTACTGTCTGACATTTCCAAGAATGTTGGCGTTATTTACATAAATTGATCAACACTTTCACCAAAATATCTCACAACTATGCGACTGTTTACTTCAAATCCTGGATGTGCTAATTACATTTTCATTGAGTTTCACACAGTTCCATCCATGTACATGAACTGATGGATGTGTGGTGTATTCTTTACAGCTTTTTTCATGTTTTCATTTACATTTTTACTTGTTATCAAGGTCTGTTTTCCATTTATTTGCTGTATAATTTATTCAGTGTTTATTATTAGTAATCAGTCCCCGATATTGTGCTCAAATGATAACTTTCCTTGCATACGTTCTACCTACTGTTTAAATCCCTTTAAACTTTTACTGTTTTAAAGTTATTGTAATACCTGCCTATTATATTGATATTTTTCTGTATCATTTTTCAATTTTGTATACTGTGTATGGGAGCTGTCAAAATAACAGATTTGGCAGTGTGATAGTCACATTTAATTCTGAGTTCTTATAAGGAAAATCAATTCAATGAATCACTCTGGCCACAAACTCCTTTGAATGAGGTCATTTTAATAGATGTTCGTTTTTATGTTAGCAGTGAATGTTTTTGAAGATGTGTTTTCATTGAGGATTCTTTCCCCTCATGGTTCAGTGGTACTGAAAATACATCGCCCTAAAAAGCAAGTCCCTCTGAATGATGAAAATCCAGCAAAGCGGTATCATGTGAGCAGAATATAAATTCAATGAAAGCCAAAACTTAACTTTGATGTGTTGCCTATTTTTTTTACTGAAGTGATTTGGACTGTGTGACTCAGGCTGCAGACCTCAGTAAATGACACAACTGATGAGAAACTTTATTGGATTCTTAATGATTTGGTCTCATGTAGTGTGAACTGGGTTAAGGACTCAGATTCGTGTGGTAAATTACTCTGCCTGCGGTTACAGTGCAAAGTTCTATTCCATGATTGATGACACAGAAAAGATATCAGATAAAGGTGTGTAAGCTGTTTGAATTTTTAATGAGCTACGCTACACCGCCAGCAAACCTTTCAAAAAAGCTGCTGTTGAGCACTTGGTATTATTACTGGTAATGTCACTGATTACTGTTAGTGGAGTAGGCGAGAGGTACATGATGCAGTTGCTCTAAACGGGTTAAATGTCCAAACACTGTAGAAAGTGACATTTACATGTCTTTTTTGATTTTTGATTATAAAGCTGCTCTGGGTGCTGTAAAATACTAGGAACGTTTTTTAACTCTGTGGAAAAATGCTCTCGGCCTCAGGAGGGAAAACAAGCTTTCAGGACTTCCAACGAAACAGTCACACAACTCGCTATGAGAACACAACTTGTAGTTCTTGTGTTTCAATTAAATGTTTCTATTATGTTTGGAACATAATGTTTAACATAACATACCATTATGTTATTTTTTTCAGTTTCCAGTCTTAATGCTAATGTCAGCTACACTTACTTCATATTTAGACTGGTGTCAATATTCTCACTCAAAAAAAGAAAGAAAGAGAAAAAAAAACCTTCTTTATTTAATTGCACTTTTCAGTCAGTGGACATGAAAACCTCTTTATTTTTTTTTTGTCTGAGTTGCTTTTGGAAATGTGACAAAAGTTGAAATAAGCTCAGAAACCCTGCTGGCATTTTCTCTGCGGGTCTTTTGGATCAATAGACAGGCGATATTTCTGTTATAATATATATATTTCTCCTATAAACAGTACAATGCAGGGCCACAGAGTTTCACAGCTTTACAAAAGTTGCACTAAGATTTGTTGGGATCAAAAAGTAAACAGCAGTGTGTGAAACATGTGAGTGTATCACCCGAAACAGTATTGAACGACAATGTACTTTTCCGAAAGGTAAAATACATTATTCGTTTTTCTTGCTCTTACAGTAGCAACTGTATGCTGTTTGCACATCATCTCAACCAAATTCCTCAGGTTGTTGTTGATTTCCACCATCCACCTTTTTCTCCAACCCTCCTTTGCTCCCTCTCTCTCTCCTTTCAGGGTAGATACCACTCGTGTGGAGTTCACCATCTCCCTCAGAGAGAACTGGTCTTTGCCCTTCCTGGCACTGCAGGTCACTGCTATCACATGTTACCTCCGGCCTCAGCTCACGGCCTTACAGCAGGTACGCACGCACACACACACACACACACACACACACACACACACACACACACACACACACACACACACACACACACACACACACACACACACGAATCAAAGTGATTGACTCACCTCATGGATTGGCCTTCATTTGGCACACTCACCCTATCAGCTCAATAATATGCTATTTGTAATATGTCATTAGTGTCCAATTAAAGATTCTAACCCAGGTCTGTTTGTGTGTGTTTCCCTCCTCAGAAGGTGATGGTGTGGTTGATGTATGTGACAACATTCTGCTTCTGTCTGACGTGGCAGTTCAACCAGTTCATCCTACTTGTGCAGGCCCTCATCATATACACCCTGGACTGTATCGACTTTTTAACAACTACACAGGTATGGATGAAGAAGGATCAATAGGGTTAATTCCGTCAATGTAGTAGCTGTGTCCTAATTCACGGGTTGCTACCTTTGGCCTACGAAGGACACAAAGCCATAGCCACAAAGCCCGAACCGAAATTAGATTGCCTGATCTATAGAGGATTTGACCGAGTTGAAGCCATATACTTACATTTTGAAGCATACTCTTCATTTGTTGGCTGCCTAGTTGCTCTGCTGTGACGCTGTTGGCCTTCAAATGCAACCTCTGAAGGTTGTGGACCCCGAATTGGGACACAGTGAGCAAATGGGAGCCAGTTACAGAAGTTGAATGAAAATTAAATGCAGAGCACACAAGCCAAAAAAGCTTTCAACCCTCTGGGTTTATTTCCACATTGTTTAGTCCATTGCACATTGGCAAATGTTAGTTTGTTGATACTTGTTGTTACTTGCACTCAACCAGTCCTGAGTCAATCTCAGCTGTTAATCATGACGTTTCACCCAAGTTTTTATAGCATCAAATAACTAATTAAAACCAATCTTACCAGAATAAACACTTGAACAAACTTCAGTGTGATATGAATGACATACAATGACAAAACCAGCTTAGAGAAAACTTTGTTCCATGTCTACTTTGACTTTTTAGTTTGGTCCATGTCCCACATGTTAACATGGAGCAGGCAGGATTTATGACCTGTACTGCATCAGCCAACAGATGGGGATCGAGATTCTTCGACTTCACATGTCGTATTTATTTACACACATGTCGATGCATCACATCTACACAAGTTGGTATACATCACTATGTGTGTGTGTGTGTGTGTGTGTTGTGTGTGTCCTCCAGGTGACCACTCTGTACCTTGTTCAAGTGTGCGGTCTGCTGAGCGTGTGGCTCCTTCAGTTCTGTAACCCCATGATACTGGGATCACTGGTCCTGAGCTTCATCGTAGCTGCACTCTTCATCAGACACTGCCAGGTTAGTGTGTGTGTGTGTGTGTGTGTGTGTGTGTGTGTGTGTGTGTGTGTGTGTGTGTGTGTGTGTGTGTGTGTGTGTGTGTGTGTGTGTGTGTGTGTGTGTGTGTGTGTAATGAGTACTGGGGATAAGAGTGAGAGTTTGAAATGAGAATAGACAGGAATGGGTAACATGGAAAAGCCTCACAGTGAGGAAGGTCCAGACAGTAGTGGTAGCTTGTTTACAGATGGAAGGTTAACCTACATTGACGTGACGAGGTCTGTGCTGGAGTCCGTTTTTGCAGAAGATAATTCCAATTTGTACGCTGAAAATCATTCTTCTGCTAGGTCTGAATGTAATTTAGTCAAATCAGATCTTATCGCGGAAACAATTATTGAAACGTTTAATGTGACAGAATTAAAGAGAAGTAGAGAGAAAGATGGAGGAAGGTTTAGAATCTGAAATGAGGAGAGAAAGATTTCATTCCTGGAAATAAAACATTTGTGTACTGTAATAATGTGCTCTAATTGTGAAGTGTGTGCAAATGTGCATTTCTAGTGTTAATATGGTTTATGTATCTGATGACTTTACACTCCCACTTGTTACTCGACTTTAACAAAAACAACCTGCGACCTTACATGGACTTGAACTTTTTTCACGTGTGATGACTTGATCCTCCCCAGCCCAAATATTAAAATGTATGTTACACACAAAGTATGCAGAGCATCAGCGCTTCACATTCCTGACAACAGACTGAACTTTGACAGCGGCCAGTCACAGTGCACATAGCAATGCAGACCAGCACATTATCACTTTAGAGCAAGAACTTTTCAGGTTGGCAAAATTTGAATCTTTTGCTGGTTTGAATGAAAAAAATCTTTAACGAGACGAATGTTAATTACCAAAATTACAATTTTGCTGCCGCCTCCTTAATGTGCAAGCTGGTGTCTGTGCTCGGCCAAAAATCATTTGTGAGATTGACGATACTTCACTCTGCACCATTCCTCTAATATCACAGTAGCTCATGAAAAATGACTTGTCCCAAGTAAGTAGGCCACAGGGGTTATTTCAATGTGTCCAATACATATTTTACTAAGACTTCACATCTTCTGCTGCTCATCTCATTTTCAGGTCTTTAATGGCTGTGATAAAAGAAATAAAGGTTGTCTCTGTCTACTCAGCCAGCAAAAGTGTGAACATAATTTACACCACTGAATTTTATTCATTACTTTTGTCAGAAATGTCAACAGCTGCTGACAAATGGATTCAGGAAACCATTTACAATTTCATGCAGATTTGATCAAATGCCAAACCTTGACAGTGGAATAACATATCGAGGTACACCTGATCCTTTTGCTTATAAATCTTTTAAAGGTTGTGACATTTTTGGAAGATAATAAATGCACTTTTTACTGAAATAACTTGCACTTTGAAGAGAGCATTATTTATACAAAGTTTAGGAGCTGGGCTTGACTTGTTGGAGATCAATTTCAAAATCAATGGTTGTTACGACACAAACTGAACTGGTATGCTGTTAATAAATGCATGGCCTATACTCATTGCTAGCTCCTTCACGTTCACCTGCCAACATTTAATTCAGTCTCTACAGTGCATGCAGTTTACTTGAATCGTATGCCTCACTTGAGGCGTAGGTAGTCTGTCTGAATAGGCAGGTTATGGATTACTCACGCTTTCAAGCTGAACTTCCTGACGTCTTTCACCACCACTCGACCTGTTGAGCCACACTAGGCTACGCTCTGGGCCAGCTGAGACGCTGTCTTATGGTTTCTGTGCATAAGCGACGGAAAAGAGTCCCAGTGAACAGTGAAGTAGTGTCGTAGAAAAGAGTCTGTACTGTGGGTTACTTTGCTCAGAGTCATTTCTTGACCGCAGGTTTGCTGGGTTGCTACCCGTTGTCAAATGCTGTTGCGCTCCTCGGCCTCTCAGGTGTGTGTCGCCGCCAGGAGTGTGGAGTTAAAAAGGGAGCTGACCCCATTCCCCTTGTGGAGTGTCAGTCTTTCCCTACCACCTCGCTCTGCACGTAACGCTACACCTCAACCCAACAATGAATAAACAAACAAACCTCCTGATATAGTAGGTCATAACAAGACTTGAGACTTTCATGTGACTTTTAAAACTCTTCCCACCTCTGAGTTAGAATGTATTAAATGGTTTATAAGTATTTAAATCATCTGAATATATTATGTTAGCCACGCAGTGTTGGTGTTTGATATCTTGATTAATATGGAGATCCACGTACCTAACACAGAGTGTGTGTGTGTGTAAGTTTTTCTACATATCAAACAGTACTGAGAACATAGCAGATGCACTGACTCATCTCTGGTTGCTGTCTGATTCTGCAGTCTGGACTGAAGACAGGAAGCCTGATGGCTCGTCTGGGCAAACTGCTTCTCCACACTGCCATGGTTCTTCTCCTCACCTTCACCATCAACTACCTAGCCAAGGTGCTTCTCTTCTGCTTCCTTGCTTAAATTTGTCATTCTCTTCTCCTCCTTTTAATACTCTAACCTTCCTCCCTTTCCCTGTCTCTCTCTTCTTCTTATTGGATTTCCTTTCACTCTTCTTCTCCCTCCCTCTCTCCTGCATATCTCCTCTTCTTTATTTTCTTTTTGTTCTCTGTACCCTTCTTCTCTCCCTCCCCTCGTGGACTTCCGCTGCTCCTCCCTCTCTTACTTTCTTCTTACTTGCTGCTTCACCACCCTCGTCTTTTCCCCTGTTTCACTACACTCTCTCCTCTCCCACCTCCCTCTACCGCAGCCCCATGTCCTCTCCTCCTCCTCCTCCTCCTGATGCATCTAAAGCTTGTAGTTGGGACGTGAGATGACCATGTGATCAGAAGCTTTATTTACTTATTTATTCATCTCAGTGCTGATCTTTAGCCCTAACCAGATGACCTTATCTGTGTGTGTTTACAGAAAGTTCTTCAGCTCAGATCAGACGAGCACATCTTTAAATTCATCAAGTCAAAGTTGGCCTTGGGGCAAACAAGGTATGAACACACACAAACACACAGCAGAGCCTCTGTTCTTGTACCCAGCCACGCAACTCTCTTATAAAACCCTGGCACAAGGACCTGCTCAAACACATCGCACACACAAAGTCTGCGCCATCTACACACCTCTTGACTTGATCTAGCTTGACTGTATTATTCACTAAGCACCGGTGTTGTAGCACCTGGAGTGTTAGTGTGTGTGAATAATAGATGGCGGGGTAACGCCAGCAGGCCTCCCATCAATCAGATAGTGCGTGTGTGCGCTGAGCAGCTCAGCCACTGGAGAGCTGCTTTGGGGTGGCAGATAACACAGCTCACAACCCAGCGCCACACAACTGGCCCTTCAATTATTCAGAAGGCTTGTGGGAAATGCAGTGCTTACTCTGAGCTCTATCTCTGCCTCTCCCTCTGTTGCTGTGTCTCTCTCTCGCTGAGACTCCTTTCTTCTCTCCATCCATGTCCTTTAGTTTTTATCCCTGGAGTTTTGTTCTGTGTTTTGTGAAATCCCAATTCTCTGTTCAATTACTTATCAGCGCGTCGGTGTATCAGAGGCAGTAAAAAACAAAAGTTTATAATTCACATTCAGTCCCTATTGAGATGCATTCCGTTGATTTGGACAGTACACGTTTGTGTTACTCTTTTTGTCAACTAACAGAAGAAATAGGGAGGTGTGGAGGGTTTTTATTGATTGTTGTGTCGCTGTTGTGTCGTAAACTTCGATTTTTGCAGATCTGTCTTCAGCACACGACCTTTTTTTGCTTCTCTGTCGGATTAGGAAAGTGTTTGTGAGACCACAAGTTATGATTCCAGATTGTTTTGAAGAGTTTGGACATGTTCTTCATTGTACATAGATAACTAACCTGTTTTTATTGGATTGAGGATGATTGAAAAAAGCCAGGATACTTAATTGCCTCAAAGCTGCCGTAAAAAAAATCATCTGTAGTTGAGCAACAATTAATTTTTGCCAAACCTGCAGGTCTAAGGGTTAATGCACTTTTTACTGAAATAACTTGCACTTTGAAGAGAGCATTATTTATACAAAGTTTAGGAGCTGGACTTGACTTGTTGGAGATCAATTTCAAAATCAATGGTTGTTACGACACAAACTGAACTGGTATGCTATTAATAAATGCATGGGCTATTCATGCATTTATTCTGTGACTTGCTCGTTAACTTCTGACTATATCGTCTCTCTGGTTGATGATTCCAGTCATGTGCAGTGAGAGCACAGGCTGGGTACACACAGGCAGGCAGGTCAGTCAGAGACAGACAGGTACGCCAGCCAATCGTTTAATTCGGTTTAAAGTATAATCCCATGTGAAGCAGGTGTGCAGCCTACAGAAATTTAAGCTTCATGAACTGAAGCAAGAACTGACGGTGCTCAACACACTTACTGACAGACGAGTGATCGCCACAGGAATCAGAGAGAAACAGAACCAAAATGTATACCACTGATAGTTCCAACTGTTGAAATATAAATTCTCTCGCTCCTACCAATGACATGCTCACTTCTTTTATGTCCATCTTTCCCTTTGTTTAATCTTTTCCTCCCTTTCTCTCACCCCCCACCCTGAACGCCTCCCCGTTTTCATTCTTTTTCACCCCCCCTCCTATAGGGATTTTGATGCCAGTCTGTATCTGTGTGAGGAAGCCTTCGGCTTGCTGCCCCTCGACACGCTGGAGCGGCTGGCTGGTACGCTCCTGCTGTATCCCTACATCCTCACTCTGCTGCTGCTCAGTGGCATGCTGGTGGTGAGCGCACTGCAGAACCTGAGGTAGGTGATGGATGGCAGGACAGGAAGTGTCATCCAAAACTGGATCCTGCATGTGTTGGGAGAGCTATATGGTATCTGGCTAATATTTCCTGAAATCTCTGCCTGTATGTATTTGGCTCACATATCTCAAGAACCATTCATCTTTTAGCCTTCACACTTTTCTTGTGTGTTTTGTTAAGGGCCCAAAAAAGTGCAGTGTCAAATTTGGTGCGATTTGGACACGTGATACTTTCAGTTTTGATAAAATTCAAATAACTAGGTGACCTTTTAGCAGCAGCGCCTGGGATTCATCAATGTGAGGGGATGTTTTCAATCAAGACACCAGACACCAACTGATTCTCCAGTTCAGGGTTCTGAGTCGAGCTTCACTGAACTTTGAATAAACAGGTGAACAGCTCTTTGTGCAGCAGTGGTGGTGCATCTTCAGGCTTCTGTGGACTGAGTCCTGCAGTTGGTCTGACGTACCACGGCTCAATTACTGCAGGTCGCTTTCATAGTGTAAGAAAATATCTGCAGCCTGCATTAACACAGGCCAAGAAAACCTTTCTAAACAGGCAAATTTAGAACAGGCACTACACTAGTTATACAAATACTATTTAAATGAACCTGGCAGTTAAAGTAGAGCCCAGATCCTGGATGTAACTTTTTGCAATATGCAATCTATATTCTAAACACCACACATCAGCTGACATGCACATTATTAGCAATGCAGAAGGAATCACAGGATTTAAATGATGTACATCAGTACACAGAATTCTTATTTAATTGTGCAACTTTCTCCTAACAGGAGGCAGAAACCCCGTCACAGTGTTAGTCACCATCCCCCTGTTCCCGCCCCACGTCACTGTGGCGATGCTATTGTAGCTTCATGCCATGTAAAACATTTTTGCCAGCTGCCTCTCGATGCTTCATTTGCCTGTGGTGCAAGGTGAGGGGCCACAGTGAGCTAAACCCATTAGCATATCAACTCGCCATCCGCTGTAGGAGGGCTGGAATACTAACCTCATAGAACAAAGGGCTATTCGCCAATTCAGGAATTAATTTAATCCCGTTTACCCCACCTCATGTAGCAGGAGGAGCTACGCTGAATTTGTATTCAAATGGAAGCCGACATCCGTCCAATTCTGTGTGGGACGCCAAATTGTGGGAGTGACATCACTGCCCTAAGGCCTTTCTCTGTTTCTCTGCTGACTCCCACAGACAGTTGTAGCTGTGCATCATTGTGTGTCTGTGTGCAGAACGGCCACTGAAATCTAAACAACAATGATTGAAATCTGAATAACTGCGTCTCAAATCTGAATATTATCAATTCCACCCACCTTCCCTTCTGCTGCTCTGCTCAAGCGCCTGGCTGTAATGTTTTATGTATCGCTGTTGTCTCTTCTCTCCCTGACGTTTCCTCAGCAGGGCTAAAGGAGGTTCAGCTGAGGAGAGGAAAGGAGCAGAAGGGCGCGTGGTTGCTCTCCGTCCAGATGTGGCCTATAATGTGTTGCATACGCTTTTCTATGGTCTCCTGGCTTTCAGCACCATGAGGTGAACACATACACACCCACACATGCAGATCATGTATATCTCAGATGCACGGATGACATATTCCGGGGTGTTCACAATGGTTTCATTCCCAGGCAGGGACTCATCAAACATTTCCTCCTGACAGGTTGATTGTATGCAGTTGCTAAAAAGTGCCACTTCTATGCTTAATATTCGGACTAGTCCACCCGATCAACCCGCCACACGTTCCTGCAGTGCTGAATTTCTCTCCTGTTACCACTTGTGATTGGATCTCACTTCCTCTACATGCAAATGAACAAATATGTCATTTTTTAAGTTTAGACCAAATGATGTTGTTTTGTCTGAGTTTACAGATGTGTCCGATGTCACAGTTTGTGTGTGTCGGCATAAGAGAGAGAGGAGTCAGGAGGTGCTGAACGAATCCCGTGCAGCTGCAGTAAGGCCAGATTTTACCAATTCAAAAAAAATCTGTGTTCAAATTTTGGCCAAAAAACACATCTGCGTATGGGCATAGATAAGAGTAAGAATAGAATCAGTTAGTGAAACTGTAGCGGGACAGAGGATGTCAGCTGAGTGGCCCAGACCACCTGTCTGAATGTCTGATTCTTATGGCTTAGTTTGATGGCTTAGCTTACAGACTAGTTTTTGTTTTTGCAGTATGTTTTTAGATAATGCTTTAGGAGGACTAATCAATGTATTTGGCAAATAGTACATTATCTTTGGTAATGTTGGCAGGATTTCACAAATCCAGTAAACAGCAGGACAGACATTGGCCTACTCTCTAAGAGCATCCTGGACTGTCCTCCACACAAGTTTTTAGCAAAACAAGGACATCATGTATCATGCCTGGTTACCACTATAGGTAGTCAGCATACTCATACATACTTTAGAGTAAATAAACACACTGTTAAACCCACTCCTTACATTTTTGGTCATGTGTTTTTTTTTTAAAATGAGCATCTCTCGAACTAAAGCTCCACTCACACGACCTTGGTTACATAAAAGCACACCTTCTTTTCTTAAGAGATACTGAGTATAAATAATAATAACTGTTTATATTGCACCTTTCAAACAGCTGCTTAATAAAGAGAAGAAATATAAACAAAAATACAAAACATCAACGACAAGAAGAAAATGTGTACAATATCATGTCAAATCAATGACAGCAAATGATTTAAAACAATATCTAAAGAGCAGATACCTAATACCACGCCATTCAAAAGTAATGGCAAAAGAAAAGGATAAAAGAAACAGGTTATAGCAAAAAAACAAGTAGACAAGTAAAAGCCATTCGGTAAAAGTACATTTTGAGAGAAAAAGAACTGTTTTTGAGCCAAATTATAAACCCACACACAAAATGAGGCTGGAAAGATGCCTGGGCCAGATTTCCATTGAAAGTTGATAAATTCAGGCTGAAAGGAAACCTTGACAGAAGAATGAGTGTCCCTCTGAGGAAGGTTTTTTTTCCACAGTCACTGTATTTTGCAGTCAGGTATGATACTTAAGGCTCAGAGGAGAAGTTGAGGTAAAGGATCACAAGGAGGAGCAGGACGTCCACTAACCAGAGGGTCCGTGGTTTGATCTCCTCCGTTTCGCATGCTGAAATGTCTTTAGGCAAGACACTGAACGCAGAATTGATGCTGAACACAGAAATTATCGCTGACGGATGTGCCGCGAATGTATGAGTGGTCATCAAGAGTAGAAAAAGCACCATATAAATTCAGGCAATTGACATTAAACCGTCTTATGTAACACAAGATTTTAGCCTCATTAACCTTCCCTCTCATATTTAATATTTCTTCTGTTTCTCTAGGGTCCTTGTGGCACACACACGTACTCTCAGGCCTATTTCTCTGGTTCACCTCCTGTAGCTGCATCATTTTTCAGCAGGTTCCACTGCAGGAACAGTATCGCCACTTGGGCTCTTTCCAGTTACAGGTGCCAGAGAGCCCTGACACTGGCACCGGTGCCAAGGCTGAACGGAAAGATCGGTTTTGGTGGTCGATTTTCATATTCAGCCACTTGGTCTTAATTTCCCAAATGTTTTGTCTCTCTGTACAGAGGAACAGTATGACCACCAAACAATCCACACCTGACTGTTCTCAACCGATGCATCGATAACGGTCTCAATTTACCACACAGTGTTCTCCATTCTCCTCTGTAGATTTATGTGTTTTATTTCTTTAAATCTTATATGATTTAAACTTTTCAAAAGATTTTATATTTTAATCTTATCTAGTTTTCTTGGTATGCAGTCTAGCATTTGCTTATGTTTAATGAGAAAGTAACCAGCCCCTTAAATCATTTTGTATCAGCTTCCAGTGGTTTAACTTGTCAAATTGCCGTAATGAGGTAGAGGTGAACTTCAGGACGTAGTGACATCACCGTTGGATGTCACACCCTGTCAGAGATGCTGAGCGTGCTCACAGAGAGGCCCTCACCTTTAAGTTGAGACTTTGTGAGGAGCGTCGAGAAGAAGCATCATCACAGCTTTTGTTTTTTAAGGAAACCTGCAATTACTCAGATAACAACACAAACTAAAGACATTCTGGTTTCTGGTTAATTCATAGTAATGTGAAGATACAGGTTTTCACTGGTTCATGAAAGTAGTTTAGTTTGTACAGAGAAGCATGTGACATACAGTTTATTTATTTATTTTTTTACTTATTTTTTATTTAGTTTTCAACAACAAAACAATATGCATTTTCAGACAGTTACTTTCTTTGTCCATTTTTCAACTGTATATAGTATTGGTGTACATGATATTCAGGTACAGTGTGCAACGCATAGAAAGAACAACAAACATCAAATAGTGCTCACTCCAAGAGAAAAAGAGGGGGATACATACAGTTTATTTTAAACATACAGTTCGCACAGTGCATTCTTGTAACTGTTAGGAATTATAGAAATGATTGACTTCACACAGAGTGAGAAAACTGAAAGCTTTTAACTTGGCAGCAGCCAGGTGTAGTGCAGAAACCGGCACCTTTTCTCTAAAGTGCTGATTAAGAGTGAAAGGCCAAAAGTGCAGAATGCCATTTGTTTCTGTCACAGAGCTCCTTTGCAGAGAAAAGGTATTGAGATTTATTTCTGTGAGGCTGCACTTCTTCATGCCTCCTCCTCCTCCTCTCTCCTCTCTGTACCCGTCAACGGTTTTTCAGCTCATTTCATTCTCTCGGCCCCCTTTCCACTGCTCACTCCTCTCTGTTTAATCTTTTTCCCATTAAAATTGTAATTCATGTGGTTTGGATCAGAATAGATCTTGGATAATAATGTCGTGCTTTCGACACTAAATCAAGTTTAACCACTCTGGATCCTTCATACTCAATAATACCAAGTCTTCTGCTAAACTAAAGACAATTAGGTTGTCATGTTTGAATTTAATGAAGCAAGTATTGAAATTAAAAGATGCATTTTAACCTGCTGAATATTCTGTCAGTCCTCGTATCATGGAGAGCAGGATTAAGATTTTCTACTAACTTTGTAATTTACCCCCATTGGAAATGCATAGTTAATGAATATTTCTACAAATTGACTGAATGTCAATCAATGTTGCCTCTCTCTCTCCCATTCTCTTCCCAGGATGAAGTATATATGGACTGGCCATATGTGTGCGGTCGCAGCATATGGTGTGTGCGGGACGGAGTTGTGGACTCCTCTTCTCACCACTGTCCGCTGCAACAGTAAAGTTCTGGTAAGAATTTCCAGCTCCAAACATGTGCTGTGTGTTTTTCCCGGTTTGATATGAAAAGTGTGATACCTGACTTTGAGAACGCATTGCCAAATATCTTCTTAGGTTTTTCTCTCAAATTCTCAATAAGTCCCGAAGAAAACTCTACGTTCTTAAACTGCAGACTTGTTAGCACCGGTGTTCTTGTAGCGATGAATGCCATCGTCTTGAAAGTGTGTGCCAGTTATTCCTATTTAGCATCGGCCGCGTGTGCACACAGAAATCAACAAAACTGAAAAGGAAATGTATGATGTCAAGAATGACTAAATGAAAATCTAAATATGGTGGCGAATCGGACTTAAACCATTGTGTCAGCAGCAGTGGATACAAAATAACACAAAAGAGCCCACATGGGATTCAATTACATGTTCGGTGAAAGCTGTACCAGGAGAAAGTCACACCGTGCCCTGGAGTGTGCATAGATTCTGTGTTTCCATAAGAACAAATCCACAATAAGAAAACATTGGTGAATGTCTGAATCTGCATAAGTGGGTTTTAAGAATCATTTTTTTTCCAAGAATGGTTGATGGTTACTTCTTAAACTGTCATTGTTAATGGGTAAGTTTATAGTGATGAGCACACAGAGAATGAATAACCTGACAAAGAACCCTCTCAGCCCTGTGGACCCTTTAGCCTCTGTTAGCTGATGGTATCCCACTCCCACACAAGTATTACACATGTTCATACTATCACTGCTACCCACTGGGGAAGGTACCGCTCAAGCATCGTCCTGCGCCCCTGGCCACTGTGTAACCACAAGTGTGCAAACACATAAATACACATTCATAGAAGCTTGTGAAAGGAGATTTTTCTCCGCCCTCTCAGTTTGTTAATGAGATCCTGTCTTGCCTGGGAAACGGCCTTAGCCTGAGCAACCTTCCATTGACAGATCACCTTTTCTAACCTTTTCTTCAGTCCAGAGGAATTTCAAGTGTATTTCCTGGTTATGTTTTCACTTCCCCTGTTCCAGCAGTGCATTAAATGATAACCAGAGCTGGGTATCAATTTGAAATGTTTAAATATAAGCACACTGTCTTGGGTTTCAATATCAGCACTTCTTTCTATAGCCTCAATTTTCAGGAGTATAAAAATATTTTGCCTTAAAACCCTGCTTTCAATTAACAGAACACAATAGTCTTATCTGTGTCTTAACAGAAGCAGCTTTAAAAGATCTTTCCTAATTAAAATTCAGAGGAGGATGAGTTATTATTTTTGATTAGACATAATCTGATATTAGGTATTAAATACTTCTGATGAGTGACAGGATTTTATAGTGAAAACTCTCATTTGGATCCTAACAACAAAAAAAAACTGGTTCAAGGGCTGGGTTCAGAGTTGATTCAAATTGCGAACGTTTAAAAAACCAGTTTGCTTTTCCATGTGGCCACCACAGAGCCACATGTCACTTTATACATCACTTTACACATCTCTCGAAATGTCTCTGATTTCCCAGCACCAGCACAACATCAACAGTGGCCGACTCCAGTGAAAACAAGGAGACAATTTGTCTCTCCTTTGGACCATCGCGGCTTCATTTTGACACCAATAGATACAAATATTCAATTTGCTTTGCAGACTACACTCGATGTGAGCGAAGTGTTGCTGCCAGAGTCGAACCAGTTTTCCTGGCCAAGAGCCAGTTCCTTGGCTGTTAAAACAAAGCACTGGTTCGGATTTAGTCACTTGCTCTGAACTGGTCTGTAAACTGCCTTGGTGGAAGAAGTGTTGTCCCAGTTCTTGTGACAACCAGCATTGTGTGGATCATGAATCTCCAGTGAGCACGACAGTGACTTCTCACTGTGACATCTCACTGTGAGACATTTTGGAAGACAGTATTATTATTCTATTTTTTATCATTTACTTATTTTTTTTAAAATGCCGTCCAATGACCAGCTGTTTGTGAAACCACAGCCTCTACTCTGCACTGGTGATATGATTACTCAGGAGGCCACTAGGTGTCAGTGTGGTCATGACATGACAACAGCATGCATCTGATAAGAAATTATACTCGGGGGCCAGTGCTGCCCTGTCTCGCTTTTATCTCCGTGTTATCTCTCTCTGTGCTTGTCTTCATTTTAGTTATGTCTCTGTCTCACTCTGACTTTCTCTGCCTCTGATGCGATAATATTCTTTCATTTCATTAGAGCTGTTTTCTTTCTCTCATTCTGCAGTTACGCCTCGTCAGATATGCAGTTCCACTGGCGATGATCGCCTGCCTGTATTACAAGGTATGCTGTTTTCTTTGGCGCTTTATGTTCATCACTGTGTTTTCGGCCTCATTACAGAGCCCAGACACTTTTTACCAACTATATGCAACAACATGAGAAAAAAGAAAGTGCTGAAATGGAAGTTTCAGAAGAAAATGATAAAAAGCAAATGGATCATAACAGGAGACCAACATGATTGCTCCCCTTTAATTTATTTTGCCTTTGAAAAAGCCTAAAGGACTGTCATATTCAGTGCCACAATGAGTTTTTGTTTAAGATATATCAGTAGGTGTCATATTCTGCTTTCCAGCCTTAATGAACACTGACACTTGGTTTTTCATCCCTTGTCTCTGTCTGTTCCCTTTAGTTCTGGCCTAAGCTGATGGAGGAGGTATCAGAACTGAGGGAGTTTTATGA
This sequence comes from Hippoglossus hippoglossus, assembly GCF_009819705.1. NCBI lineage: Eukaryota > Metazoa > Chordata > Actinopteri > Pleuronectiformes > Pleuronectidae > Hippoglossus > Hippoglossus hippoglossus. The sequence goes on along the minus strand of NC_047153.1, from coordinate 27,928,655 downwards.
TCCAGACACTGTGGAGCTCATGACCTGGATTAGGTACACACATACACACACTCATACACACCCACACTCAGCAAATCCAGAGCCCTGCCTCAAATTGAGGCAAATCGGATTAGCTTGTTTCCGCAGATCAAGTTTCACTTTGCCTGATGCCCTCGATTAGTCTGTGGGAATGTGTACGCATGCATGTGTGGATGTGTATCTGTGCTTGTTTGCGTGGGAGTCCTGCCGATGAGTGATGCGAGCCGATGGGTGTCCATGAATAAGACATGGGGGTGCTGGAAAGGACCCAGCTGTTGGCAGAGCTCTAACACACCTCGGGGTCTCCGTGGTCGGGCTTTCGATCAAGAGCATCAGCCTGATGGGATCAGAGATGGAGCCATGATTTGGAATGGCTCTGCACCGCTGCTGCTGTGTGGGTGTCTGTGTCTACATGTGTACCTCTGTACATTTTTGGTCATTAGTTTAGATGTTGTCCTATGAACTAAAGAGTTGACTAAAGAGTTCCTGTTGCATATCATGTATGTACCACTGCATCACATCACGTAGTCTGCCCCCCATCCAATTAAGAATATGTGAAAGATTTAACGCATGAGTAAAAAGAGTTTTTAGCATCAGTGAGAAAAAGACTTTGTGGAACCCTGTCCCTTGTTTTTCTCTAATTACAGACACGTACAGTGTCTAAAAAAATCAGCTGAACCAACATGACTCACGCAACCTGAACTCCAATATAATTTCAAAAGTTTTGTCTGAACCCGACCTTGTCCATTGGGTTCTGTCTGGACGGGCTCGGGTCGGGTAACCACACTCTACTACACACACACATTCGTTTGCCATCTAAAACAGAATTAATTGTGAGTGATTATCTAATATGGGTTTTCAACAACTGATATAAATTAGGGCCCCCCCCCCCAAAAAAAAATGGAGGACTTGAATCATCAGTCAGAGACCCCTCAGTCTTTTTGTGTGTGTTAGTCAGTTTGCAGCTATTGACTGTAACTCAATCAGTCATTGGTGAAGTTACCACTCGTTAGCTTGGGGTGGATAACTTGGTTTACCTACTTACCTGGTTTACTTTATTACGTGAACGAGGCTCTTGCTCTGAACATCCCCATCGATCGCTCATGCGTTGCTTGATTTGAAAATAGTAATATAGTTTTGCTTTAACACTTAGGACAAGATGGTGAATAGCCCTTGTACGTTTAACGGTCTTCCACACTAGTTTGATGATAAGTTGCCAACCACCAGCAGTTAGGGACATATCTTATTATATTCAGTTGTGTACCCTTGCGTCATCAGGTGTTTCCGCCTTTAAATCCCAAGACCTATTTTGTACCTAATGATTTATGATTTAAAGTTTCCATTGTTTTTCTTCATGTTTTTCTTGTCAAGATAAAAACATAATTTGAGACAAAAAAAAAAAATACATAAATGTACAAAATTAGAGTTTAGATTCAGCTTTTTCCCATGTTCACATCGACACTGAATAAGTCATAATGCAAAGCTCATTATTTCCATCCTATCATCATCATCAGCATTAAAAAAACTGAGTGGACCAGAAACGATTTTTTATTTCTGGTCTAATCCTATTAGACAGATAGTGGAGCGGCACAGAGGGGGTAGGAGAGAGATGGATAGTGAGACAGAGGAGGAGGGGTTTGGGTGTGTGAGTGTATTTGTGTGCGACATGGACTCCCTTCCCTCTGGAGCTAATCCCATTAGGCTCTGAGGATTAGGGGCTGCCTAGAATTACCTTGGTTGCGACTGAGAGCAGGGTGGAGCGCGAAGCTGCTTCTTGCCGCTGCGCTAATTACATTCCAGATGAAAGTGTTAAGATGGGGAACGGGGTGCATGTTATGCTGTATTCTCCAGCTGACCGAGGCCAAGGCTGTTTTATGTATAAAGGTCACAGGAGATTCTCAAGCTGTGGTGTAATGAGGGGCAGAACAAAGATAGGTAGAGTACATGCATACAGAAGAGAGTCTTTTTTGGGGGGGCTGGCGGTGAAGCTGTAACAAACTCATTGTGGTATTTCTGGCTGCGGGGCGTGTGCTGCATGTATGAGTCATGTTTAATTTATAAGGGTTGCAAATGTTCAGAAAATCACTCTTAGTTCTGTTTTTACAGCATGACATGTCTAATAAGGATAACATGTTCAGAAAAAGTCTTTAAATTTACCAATTCCTATTTCTACAAATTCACAATTAAGATTATGTTTAGGACAGGACAAAGACACTAGATTAAAAGACAGATAGGATGGGTTTAGGATGAGATTAGAGGTAAGAAGCCTCTCACAGCTAATGATACATGTCCTCGGCCCTCATGATCTTTGAAATGCGTGCTAAGGCAGGTTGATGAGGGGATTATCCTAATTCTCTGGGCAGTCATTCATCAACCCGGGCTCTAGGGGTTTGGAGAACTAAGATGCAGGTTGATGTGGCACCATCAGCGAGAAGATCATCTGTCCAAGCATAGCTCACAAGTTTCCACTTGATAACAGCGGCGGCTCAGCTGTAGGCTGATGCTCGGTTCTAAATGGACAGTCAATAAATCAATAGCAATGCCTGCCCGTTCCACTGCCTCCGACTGTGAGTTATAGTTGTGAGTGTGCAGTTTTTAAAGTCACCAATATCGCCTCTGTCTCACACATTTGACGTGCCTCGCTGCTTTTTCCCACAGTCTATATCTTCCCCTTTTTCTAATCCAGATTTGAGTGTTGTGTTGTGAAAGCAGGATGGTGTCAAACAAGCGAGGCTCAGACAAACTAAAGCAGGAATCATTAGCAGTGGCTTCGTGGCTCCGCTCTCTGACATGTGAACTCGGTGCTGATCTCAGCGCATGAAGAGTTGGAGGCAGTGCAAGTGTTCCATGTGCAGCATATAGAGGAGCAGCTTAAACTCAGGAGCATGTTTCACTCTAATTAAGTCCACAAAACAGGTTTGGACTCTCAGGGGTAAACAGTGTTGCAGCCAAATCAAATACAATTGACCAGAAGTAGTGATGCTAACACGTGCCCTTTAGTCGAGAGCTTGTGTGCAGTGTGTGCGGTGCGAACATGAATGCGGCTCCGAGGAGGATATCAGAAGACATTTAGGCTAAAAACAAGGTGTAAATGAAGGTGTTTCCAGTCAAATTTGAATGTCGGGGCTTCCTGACACTTGGATGACACCACAGGAGCAGTATGGAGGCATGTCATGGTTTTTTTTTGTGTCGTTTTTTTTACGTCTGAAGAAGGAGTCACCATTTACTTCAATTGTATTGGATTTGGCTGCAATGCTGTTTACCCCTTGATCTCCAAACGTGTTTTGTGGATTAAAAACACCTCCCCACCCCTCCATCGGCATAGTGGTGACCAGATAATGAGGGAATTTTCAATTTTCAATGAACTATCCCTTTAATGTTATTGCAATTTTATGTTATTGCAATGTTATTGCAAACCACATGTGTGGCAAGTGCAACAGGAAAGGGGTAAAACTGTACATTTTACAATTGTGCAAAGACAGAAGCCTGCCTTCAGAAGCCTTTATTAGAGGTTTCACAGCATAAAAAGTGAACAAGAACATATAAGATATTTTGTTAATGTGCGGCCAGCTGATGTGCATGACGACCTACAACATCAAATTGTTCAGCTGCAAAGAAACAACGAGCTCTAAGCTACAGTAGGTACAACCTCCCTCTGCTGGAGCTGTATACACTTGTCCGTAGGATTTCCCCATTCTCTGGAAACATGTACTGAAATTTGTATCTCTGATTTGGGACAGTACTTTTAAAAAACAGACCTGGACTCAGGTCCACTCATGAATGACTGACTTATAAACCTATAAAACCAGGTGCAAATATCATCATGGTGAAGGGTCTATCTCAGACCTCTCGCCAAAGAGAAGCAGTGTCAGCCATTGCATTAAAGAGGTTAGTGTGATTATATATGTGTTCAATAATTCAGTATGACCCTCGAAGGATGTAATAAAAATTGAAACGGCCCTTGAGCCCCTGTTACAGAGTATAGAAGCCGCTTGTTTTAAATACTGTCAGCCTTATAAAAATCACATGCACTTCAATGGATGTGCTGGTGGTCTGTGCATTAGATTTTTTAAAGTATACATATATTTCAGTACGTTTGATTTAGAAACCTCATGCTTGGTTAAGTTTTCAAAGTAGCTTAGAAAATATCTTTTCACATCATATGTATGTAGTTGTTGAACAGTACATAGTATCTATGGATTTTCAGCTTTTTTCATATTTTTTCATATTGATTAGTTTGTTTATGTAGATGCTCTATCCTGGTGGATGTTTAATACATTTATTGTAAGGTTATGGTAAGTGGCTGGGGAATGCATTATGTCAATGAGTGTCCTCACAGCTAAAGATAGAGCTTTGTGTGTGTGTGTGTGTGTGTGTGTGTGTGTGTGTGTGTGTGTGTGTGTGTGTGTGTGTGTGTGTGTGTGTGTGTGTGTGTGTGTGTGTGTGTGTGTGTGTGTGTGTGTGTGTGTGTGTGCGCGCAAAGTAACTTGAGGAGGGAATCACGTGATTAAACTTTTGGAGCTGATCCTTCAGGGGCGTGGGTGTGTGGGATGACACTCCTGCATGCTGAATCCTGCTTGCCTCCCAGAGACAGTAAAATCTTTATGGATGGCCACTGACCACCAGCCACTGAGTAATGGCCACCGATGTGGACAGGATTTCTCTCGGTGCTGATGATCAGTCTGACAGTGAGTGAGTGTTTGTGAGGGAAAGAGATGGAGAGTTAGAGTAAAGAGCATTGTGCTTTACTGCTGTGTGTGTACTAGCTACTTGATGACTTCGTCTCGCTGCCATTTGGTGGTTGGCAGGAATATTAGATGAGGGTGAAGAGACAGGTGAAAAAGAGCCAATGTAAATTAGAGAAATGTGCCACGGTTGGGTCAAAACACCTATTACATGACGGCGTCATTTTATCCATTCTTAATATAGAAAGGCAGGTTAGAGCAACTTAATGTTATTCATAACAACTGTGCTTTTCCTGCTCAAAAGCATAATAATTTCAATAGGGGTGCCGTTGTTGCACTGTATTATAATATTAATATTCATATTTCGGACTTGAGGCACACTGCATGTATCTATTTTTCTTTTTCCTCTTCCTCTATTGTTTTGTCTTCTTAATGGAGCTCTCTGAAGTTGAGCAACAGGTCATAATGAACATTTGCAAATGCATTTGTGCAACCTATAAAGAATTACTACGATTAAATGTCTAATGTTTATAATGTCAACAGGGTGCATTCTAGTACCCTCTGACATTTACATATGAGAATATAAATGTGAAATTAAATCTATATTAACTTGGAGGGAATAAAAGATTTCTGCAACAAGAGAATAAATTCACATACTGACAGAAGGAAATGGAAATGACCCACTTCTACTGTAGGTAAGGAGGCCAGGACATCAACCCACGCGTTACCAAAGAGAACGTATGAAAACGCGCAGTGATAACCCCAGGAGATGCACAGCAAGCTTAGCAAATGTCTTTATTTTAAACACATAAGGTTTGTGGAATAATCATTACTGTACAGTATAACTCACTCACACACTGTAAACCCAGCACATGTAAAACAGCCTATGTCCAACACTGCAGTGTAACTGGACTATAACCTCTGCATTTATTACCATGTTTACATCTGGAATTGAAACTTGGGGAGATACGTGTCTGCTGATGTCTGTGGGCTGAAGAATTCAGTCATTGGATAGAAAGGATTTTACACTAAATATTAAGTTTGATGATTCTGATTGACTTCAACCCCTACACTTGAGTTTTCTGATGACATGATGCCTGTAAGTCTCTTCCCCCTTTTCTCTACCGACTGTTGCATATTAATCAGCATTAAGGGGCAGTTTGTAAAAATACCTCCACCAACTGCATGGGGCAGGCATTGCACCGACAGGCAGTGGCTGTGGCTCAGGGAGAAAGGGGGTGGTCTGCCATTCAGAAGGACAGCGGTTTGATCCCAGTCTCACCATTCCATGTGCAGAAGTGTCCTTGCAAGATACTGAACCCCAAATTGCACATAGATGCACTGTATGAATGTGTGTGAGAATGGAAAAAAACTGTACTGTAAAGCACTTTAAAAAATTTGATCTAAATGTAGACCATCGACCATTTGAGTAAAAACCACAGTCATACACTCTGTATTTAGTAAGTGTTTGATTATGCTGTGTCCAAACCCTATGTCAACATCACATGATCTCTTGAGGTGGTCCAGTATTGTTATTAATCCTAGAAATGCTTCAGCAGCTGTGTGTGGACATGATTTAAGATTGAAAATGACCTCAAGGTTAACATTACAGGTAGAAATGTATGGTGTGTGTGTGGGCGTGTGTCCGTACGAGTTTTCATTATAGAGGCCAGTTAAGGTCAGGTTTGGTTTACAAGCAACACACAGATTTACATAAACACACACTCACACACCAAGTTCTCCCATAATTTGTTAACATGCCAGTACCTCACTAAGCTCGTCCTTGTGCCTGCAGACTTTTCTTTACCTCATGTAACACAGCTGCACACCATTTACAATCTTTTTGTGATTTCAATTGACTGTGCAAAGAGTGGTTTTGTGTTAGTTCTTGATGTAGCCTCTGTCCTCGAAGCTACGTCTCTGAAAGAAAACTTCTAAATGCCATCAATATGTCCCAGTTGTTGCAGCAAATCCAGAAAGCAAAAGCATATGGACTGACTAGCAAAGAAAAGAAAAGCAAAATTCAATCAAACTTTTTTTGATGGCTGAATGCACCTGCGTACTTTTCAAAGTTCATCTCCTTCAATCTGCAGAACATTTCTACAGAAGAAGGATTTTTTTAAATTCTCCTCTATCCTCTTGTTTTGAACTCGTTCACAAAGATGTAAAACATACTGTAGAGCGCTAAAAGCTTTGGTCATGACAAACATTATCCTTATATGTATAGCAGTGAATAATGTGTCATTCACACTCCCTTCTTTCTCTGTTTGTCCACAGCACAAAGACCCCTAAGGGGGCTGTATTTGCAGGGAGCATGCAGCTGCTGGCTGGCGTCAAACTGTGCACAGGCAGAGTTCTCACCAACCACCCCCATTATGAAGATAAAGACCTGCGGGAGAGGACCAGACAGGTAAGGCAGGCTGCACTACACTGAAGAACGTGCACGAGGGTGTGGAAAGTACCAGAGGGGCTGCAAGATAACGTTACCTCAGTAAATGCAAAAGTATAAATTTGACGTCAACATAAGGTAATTACATTGTCAGCCACACAAAGGAGTCGTGCGGGTTTGAAAACCAATTAGTAGCTCGTATTAGCTTTAAGATAGTTAATAATGATGAGTTTAACATTTGAGTGTTCAAAGCGTTGTGAGAGCTGACAGCTCTAACGCGGGGGTGTAGGAGTCATAGCTGTGTGTTCAGACGGAACCCGAGGCGAACACTAGAGGAGGCGGGGATATGCTTTGCTTTCTCTCTTATCAGTGTTTCACACCGAACATACGATAAGATATCATATGATGTAGAGCACCCTTTAGAGTTTGAAATTCAATTTAAGACCTCACTAGACCTCCTCCCTGAAGAGCAGTTGTTAAGATGAGGAACTTTAATCAGGCACAGCAGGTCTGTCCACCTCAACATTATGCATTTTTATGTTATTAACAGAAACATCTCCGCAACAACAAGAAATATTCAAAATGATGCAAGGAAAAACTAAATATTGTAGCGTCCCTGCTTTAGAGATGAAACCAGACTTCCTCTCCTTATTTGCAGCTCATTCGAGAACGTAACTCAGGTTACTGTCGGCCGTTACCAACGGCAGAAGAACATGTAACACTCTCCTTTTCTATCGCTCCGAAACTCATACACATGTAACACTCGTCTTCTCCCACACTCTACCTCCTCCTTCACCCCTGACCCGACAACAACCCTGTCTCCCAGCCAATGAGAGCCCGCCATCTCACACAACCCCACAGCCATTGGTCTAGAACTGTCACGTGCCCCACCCTGACCTGTTCACTGACACCTGGACATTTCAGAACTTCATTAACAAACATTGTAACTCTAAGTCATTAACAACAAACACATAGCAGTCAACCAGAACATGAACTACCAGTCCGTTACAATATATACACACAGTTGCTTCAGTAACTATTCAAACCCCTTCAGATTGGCACAAGACCTAATGCTGTATGGTTTTCGTCGGGGGGCCTAGGGGCCTAGTGGGTTTACCTAGCATTGAAACAGCATTACTCTTCGATCTTTATGCCCTGTGTTCAGTTTTTGATCAGTTTAGATTTCCTCTGCTTGGTTTGCAGCACTAAGCTGTGTTCTTCACCTGCTGATTCTGGAAACTGTAATGGGTATGATATTTATATCCAAGGTTATTTTAGTTTTTTTTCCTGGCCTTTACAGAAATCAAAATATAACTACCTGCTCCAATGTAATCTGTGGCTAAATTAATTCAAGTAGATGAAAAATATATGTAAGCAGGCCTGTCTAACTACTATAAAAGCATTTCCCACAGAATTCATTCAATCTGTCAGTAGTTGATATCACCAACGTCGCCCTCATGGCACACCATTCCTGGAATGGCGTTTCCATACTTCTCTGGTAATCTTTTGTCCTCTAGCATCCAGTGGACAAGTCCCCCAACTGTGGGACAGCTCTGACAGCCAAAGTTGCCAGGGCTTCCACTTTTTCTTATTTTGCCTCTCCTTTCTGGTGCTGTCTCTGCATTCATGGTGTCAGTGAAGCTACAAATGTTCGCCCGAGTTGAAACATTTTCAGCTGAGGTGGATGTGCTCTCTCTCCATGTAAAAAGTGCCAAGAGCAAATTTACTTGTTTGTCTCTGTTTCTGTATTTCTGTCGACTTATTACAGCTATGCTGCTTCTAAATATAACTTTATGCTGTAAAATACAATAGAACAGCAGTATTCATTGACACCTAAGGTGTATGTCATCAGATGTCTGTTATTCATATCAACAAGAACAGGGAGTGTAGTAAAACAAGCTGATTATTTATCTACATGTATATAATTCACAATTTGTATCAAGGTCAAAAACAACTAAATGAATAACTAAATAAAGAGAGAAATCTGTATTGTGCAGCTGCAGCTAAAGCCAAATTGCCTCAGCCTTCCATCTCCCTCAGTTCTGTGCTAATGTCTTGCGTGAGAGCCAGGGAATTGTCTTTAGATGGGGCCAGTGACCTGCAGTGATTGTGTGAATGAATATGGGATCAGAAGATGTAGTGAGTACGAGATGCATCCATTAAGTCAGACTGAATAGTAATGTAAGGAAGATTGAACCTAAAAATGCTGTGTCCATGCAAAGGGGAGATGAATGGTGGCGCTGGCACTTGAGTGCATCTTAGCCCAAAATGCTCTAGTAGAGATTATTGTTTTGTTTGGGATTGATGTGAATACAAAAGGTGTCAGTAATGGAGGAAACCACTTGTCAAAGTATGTATTTTTTATTTATTTTATTTAACCAGATGAGTCCCATTGAGATTATGTGATCTCTTTTATGAGGAAGCACTGGTAGAGAAAGCTCCAAGCAACATACAGCAAACATTTAAAAATGCATAAAATAAAGATAAAAGATCAAATAAAAAGCACAATAACAACTTACTCCTGGAAAAAGCCAGGCAGAATTAGTTACAAATCCCAATAGAGTCTGCCTTCAAACCTTTCACTACATTTTTAAAAGCCCTAATTGGGATCAGCTCATCTCGCGTTGAATCAGTCTGCAAATGGTTCTAGGCTTTAAGGGCAGAGAACATAAAAGCATGTTTGCCAAGTTCTTTGCAAACCCTAGGGACAGCCAGTAAAAGGCTGCCATTTAAGTGGAAACAAAAAATATTGGTTTTAAACAAGATAGACAGGTAAAAGCCTGAAGTGTACTCTGAAATGTAGGATACAATTATGAGTTATAGCAAGTACTGGGAAGAGGCATCCATATACAGCAACTTACCATAGTCAAGCAAAGGGAGGAAAGTAGCATCAACCAGTTGTTTTTCTTAGCAAAATGGGGAAAGCAGGATTTATTACTTCAACAATTAACTAATTCAGTCTGCCTTCCTTGCATGTTATTAATGTAAATGTCTTCCCACAAAAGAAAACTATTCATTGTTGTTGCTTATAACAGTTTATAACAACCATGACTCTACCAAACCCATATATACCAATACACAATTCATTGAGCAAGCTTTGCACCATAGCAGTAAATCACTGCTGATTTTTAACTTTTACAAACACTTTAAAATTCCAATAGCTTATTCAAAAAAAACAATACTGATTAGACACTCTTTCAGGATAAGGTGATAAACAGCATCCAGTGCTTTGGAAGGGTTGAATAAAAAGGCCTCAAGTTTTTTTGTCTTTCATCCAGTCACTCAATTATATCGTTAACCACACAGGATGTTATCAGCAATGTCTCCACTTTATTCTTTTTATTTGAACAATTAACTGTATGGGCTTAAAATATCTGTGTGTTGATTTAATTAAACAACTGACAAAGAATGCACAAACTTGTTCAGGCTCAAACATTCTGTAAAACAACCACATACAACCAATTAAAGCCATAGTCAGCCTAAGTCAATTAGCTTTTTTTTCTGCTTCTACATCTTGTATGTGTGTGTGTGTGTGTGTGTGTGTGTGTGTGTGTGTGTGTGTGTGTGTGTGTCTACTTTACAATGAGCAGGATGTAATGGGTGGGTCATTTCTTGGGCGGCTGAACCCATGTTTTGTAGTCAGCCATGCTGAGCCACTGGCGAGGCCAGAGCTTAGTTTGGAGCTCATTAATGATCCACAACACTTTTGCTGACCCTTTAGACTGTGTGTGTGTGTGTGTGTGTGTGTGTGTGTGTGTGTGTGTGTGTGTGTGTGTGTGTGTGTGTGTGTGTGTGTGACTTCAAATGTGGATATTATCATTAGTAATTACACTTTTTTTTTTGCTTTTATGAATTACTTTGCATACACACATCACAATGAGAGATACAGGTGATTTCTTTTTTTTTTTATTCAGATAGCGTGTGTAACATCATGTAGCAGAAATACACCCTTCTTCTATAACACTGCAAGGTTCCAAAAACAGAAAAGGTTGAGTGTCCCAAAAAATGTAAGACCTTGGTGTATTCTGGTGGTTTTAAAGATATGGTTGGTGTTTTTCTACATATTTTGTAAACAAATCCCATCAAATGACCTTAGCTCCAAATTAATTTGTTCCTACTGAAGGTATAAATCTGTAAAAATTTGTCACAAATGAATAGTTTCGTTGAAAAGGCCATACAATTTATTAATACATCTAGCCACGGTAGTTTGTAGCAAATGTTACCCAAACAGGTTCAAATAGTCAATTTGTTGAGGACTCTTTTCATAATATCAACTCATTCAATTAATTGTTGGTTTGGGTCTTTTCAGGAGATGACAATAAGTATAGTATAAAACCAGACTTATTTAAAAGTTGGAACACGGAATGTAAAAGCCTGTTGTGGAGCACAGCAGTTCATCATTTTGAAAAGAGTTTTTGTATCCTTTATTTAAGTTTTCAGACCAAAACAACACCAACAAAAGGACAGCCCTTGAGCTACCCACTGAGGAAATTAAATTGCAGTTTGTAATTGTATGAGCCATTCATGTGTATTGGTCATTTGTGCAAGCCACTGCTTCACAGAAATCTGCAAGGTACACTTATAATTAATATGATAAATATTTGTTCTTATTCTAAGTGCTCATAAGTAAATTTTACACTGCATCTAAAAATATTTGTTCACAAACATCATAATGATAATAACAATAATAATAATAATTCGTATAGCACTTATCTAAACAAGGTTACACAAGTGCTTCACACAAAGAAATCCATGGCAAAATGAGGAATGAATTATAATAAAAGATATTCAGTTCAGTAAAATGTTAAGAGTTAAATCATAACATAAAAAGGTCAAGACCTTAAATTTATAGAGAGACCCAACATTGCCCACAGTGAGCGAGCACCTGTGGGGAGAGAAAACTCCCTCATTAACTGGAAGAAACCTCTGGCAGAACCCGGCTCAGCGTGGGCGGCCATCTGCCTCGACCGGTTGGGCTGCGCAGAAGAAAATGGGGAAGAGAGGAGAGGGGGCTGCTATGAAAGCCATGTGGCCCGCTCAGTAGATCAGACGTCATTACCTCTATGCCTTTTTTAAATGTAGTGTACATGCCATTTATTATATTTTGGGAATATCTGAGGTCACTATGTTGTGCATAAATGACAGAATTCAGACATTCGAATAAATAGGTAAATATACTGCAGTGCCCTTCGTAGTCACAACTAATGTCTTTGTTTGGTGTAAAAACCTGTTCCTTTAATAATCCACTTCTCACTTCTGTTTATAGACTCAGTTTTGTCTCGGTTAAACATCTGTTATTCAGTATTTATGGTTTGTATAAATTGTCCATTTACAACTGAAAGTTGTGAGAAATGGGTCAGATTTATTTTATTTTATTTCTTGCAGATAAAAGATAAAACAATAACTGATCTCAGAAAACTGAGTGCTGCTATCTTTATCACCTTTGCTTTTGTTCTCCCTCTGATTTTGTTTCACTTTCACTGGATTTGTTTTCATACAGATTTTCTTCTCAGTAAACATGTCATAATTAAATCTAAACTAACTTTCATCAAATCTGTAATTCAGAGAGTAAATGTGCCGAGACTATTTCTCCCTCCAAAAACATTGGTGTTAAATTATAAAGCCAGATGATCATTAGGTGGAAAAATCAATCGCAAATCTACATAAACAAATCAATTTGTATTGTTGTGTGTGCATGAGCAGGTATATCAGGTGTACGCTCGTCAGTCCCCGGAGGACGTCCATGAGATCCTGAGGGCTGTCGGAGCCGACTACGTGGTGCTGGAAAACAGCATCTGTTACGAGCGGAGGCACAGGCGAGGCTGCAGACTGCGGGACCTGCTCGACCTGGCCAACGGACATGTGGGTGGCATTTATTTAAAGTGACTCATCATGATTGTGTGTGTGTCTGTGTGTGTGGCCGCATGTTCCTTCCCCTCTGCCGACTTCTGTGACTGGGCGAAAGCTCTCAGCCTCCACAGAGATCAATAGTCTCACTTCTCATCTGCATGTCACTGACTCTCACCCTCTCGCTGTCGCTCTCTCTTTCGTTCCTCTCAGCCTCCCCACCCCAGCTCCCACTGTCTCTACTTATTTTGATGTTGGATGCCGCACTCTGGCTATTTGGATTACTAGAGGCGAGACAAGCTTCAATCTGGCTGTCTGGCTCAGTGTGGTGCAAGACACATGAAACACGTAGCTGATGTGTGTTTGTGATGGCGTAAATGTCACACAGCACACAACATCTGACATCTAGACAGCTTTATTGAAGGAATACATCTATCTGTCTGTTCTCTCTCTCTCATTGGTTTGGTTCTTTTTTTCTTTTTTGTGTTCTTAGTCCTTGTCTTTCTGTCTTTGTGATTGTCTTTTTCTGCCTTCTTATTTTTTTGTTTAATCCAGAGCCCTCATCTATTTACTACATGTTATTGAGCAACGTGTACAAGAAAGTTCAGGTTTTCAACCTGTGGCTCTTGCATGTTCCCAGTCTTAGAGTCTTAGGTTCCTATCAACTCTAAGTGAATGTTTGATGCCTTTTTGAAGGGTATTATTTACTTAGGCCCTGATCTACTAAAGGTTTGCGCGTGTGAAACATGTGCAAACTAGATTTCACCCACAAAAAAAACATGCAAGCTGATCTACTAACGGTGCGCACTGAGGATTGCGTGCAGAATAACACGCGCTGTCCATTTAGTACGCTTGCCTTAATGAATAGGCATTATCGGGCGTTTCTACACGTGTGCACAGTAGGGGAGGAGTAGATGCAAATACTTTAATTTAGCACACGCATTGTGATTTACAAAGCCTGAAAATAATTGCGCCTGAGCGCTCGTGCCATAGAGAACACAGCTCTCGCTTCCTGGGCTATATTGGTCAGAGGCATCTCTTCCACCGGCCCCCCCCACCTGTTTTTGCCGAGGTGTTATTATGAGCTATTTTTTCTTTTGTTCTTCTTCTTATGTCCTGCCATCTTCTCTTAATTTCATCGGTTTTTGCTTTACCCACAGCATTTACTTTCTCGCAGATACTCTCCCATATCGCATTTCTTTGAGTTATATTCATATTTCTTTGCTGTAGCTCAACAACATGTTTGTTTGCCTCTTCCACTAACGCCTCCAATTCCATGGCATTCAATTTTGTAGGTTAATTAAAAGTTTGTATATGTGACCATCACTAGACCATCAAGGACAAAACAAAAATTGTTCCTATAATACTGCTGATCTTATTCAATGTTTAGTTGTTTGTTTGGATACTGCCAAAAATAATTACTGTTTTGATAAACCTAAAAAAAAATTCTAGGGTTTATTGCTAGTGTTGTCTGACTCATCTTTTGTGTGTGTAGTTGAAGTTTATGAAGTTGCAGTACGGGAGCCGAATTTATTTTATTTTGTTAAGACAGTTTTTTAGACTAATAGGTCTTGCTTTATTTACACCTGATGTCCAGACTACTGTGGTGTTGTCAAGCACCTAAACTAGACTTAAGTCTGGAGGTGCAGGCTGTGCAGTTTAATTCTTAGTATGGTCGGAGATGATTCCTTGTAAAGAGCTAAAAAGCTTATCTGCAGGAAGCTCTATCTTGTTTTACACAAGTGTGGACGTAGCCTTAATGCTTTGTCTGCTAGATCCACCTGACAGGAGCACAGAGTGAAACGCTTTAACTGTTGATCACCTTGTTACTGGTATTTATTTACATTTATTCACCTTAAAATATGTTGAGAATTTATTGATTAACTCATAGCCCGTTACAAATATACATCAGTGGTAACATTCTGCCTTTCTTGCTGCTGTTCTCTGTACCATCAGATCATGGATGGACCTGGAGAGAATGACCCAGACCTTGTCCCCGCCTCCCACCCTCGGTTTTGCGAGGCCATCAAGACGGACCCAGCAGATTACACCACTCTGTTCACCAGAACATTCCAGAACAAAACCTTCCACGTGTACCGGGTCAAGAAGAAACGCAAGAAAAGTGCCAAGACTTTGTCAGAGCCCAGTGCGACTCAATAGAAGGAGCAGGGCTGTAAGAACCCCCCCCGTCAGAGGCCAGAGAGGAGAGAGACGGAGGAGAAGAGGAGATAAAAGCACTGAATCCTCGCTGTTTTTCTGTCTCCTCTCTGCACAGTGCCCAGCTGTGATCATGCCCATTATTTTTTAACACACGGCTCTGTGAACTGTGGTGATGGAGCGGTGAGCCAGTTCAAGCTTGGGGCTGCATTGTTTTAGTTAGTGGAGTGTGGGAGCATCTGTAGAGAGTCCTGCTTTGGGTTGTTTCTGCCTCCACCCGTCCACCTGCTCTCCTCCCAGCTCTCACCGGTACAGATAAAAAGAGACAGAAACAATTGGCAACAGGCAGAGTCTGGAGCAACTAACCACTAATGATTTAGTGTCATATGAAGTCATTATTGCCATTTCCACACAGGGCATCATGAAAGTAGGATGAAAGTCATTGCTCCTGTACTCCTGAGTTATTAGAATAATTGGTTTGGGGTTCAAAAGCACGTTTATTTTTTTAGGTTAACTATAAATATTTGACAATGAAATACTCAACACATACTGATGAAGAGAGCATTTTTCATGAAGTATATTACATACAGTGTTTTCTGTTGAGATCTTCTTTACCAGTTGAAATATGAGGAGAAAATCGAAGAATTGCCAAAAGATTTTGTTGATCTCAACAAATATGTTCAACGAGTTTGAGCTAGATCCCCGATGGAGCTCACTATAGGAACCCAACCGTCTTTAACAGTTTTTCTGTTATGAAAGTTCAAGTTAGAGCCACTGCAGTGGTGGAAATTCACACTGCCAGTTAGTGAAATTGCTGTATTTGCAAAGTGTGGATCCAAACTGAAGCAATGGGCTCTTTCTTCTTATCCCAACATTAGACAATAAAACTAAGGAAGCACTGTAGTGACCTTAGAGATAATCTGATTGTTAAGGCCTGGTCACACCAGAAAGTGATGTAAAAATATTTTGTTCTAAAATCTTGTTACTTTCTCGAAGGGCTTCTTTGTGAGCTAGCATAGCTTAATGAGCTAACGTCTAACCAATTAGCTAGCTAAGACTTGCACTAGTCAGTCACAATACCCTGAGTCTTTTCTCTGGACTGACAATTAGTCCCAGATATTACAATTCATTCAATAAAGAGTTTTATTCAAGACAGAACAAGCAAACTGCCTATGTAGCTTGGTGGCTAATAGGACAATACAATAGTTACCACGTTTCTAGTATTACTAATGCTTGTTGAGCAGTTTTTCTTGACAGAGGAGACCATTTTGGACTCTGCGGCTCTGCCATCCCACAAAATGCAGTAAAGATGGTGAAAGAGCCACTGTGATGAATTTATTATATTCTAAATGTTCCTGGTTTGTCACTATGATTTCATCCACAGCATGTTTAGGACTGATCATTTGTGTTCATTTAAAAGTGCAAATGTTACTCTTGACATTGGATGTAACAATATCATCCCAACTCAAGGTCCACTTACTAGAGCGGCTTTCACACATGCACTGAGAACCAGATAATCTCCTGAAGTCATTCGAAGGGGCAACGCAAATGTCCGCGCCAGTTGCTCTTTTTACTCCAGCCCCGGAGTACAAACTATGGGAAATGTCCAGATGAGCCCATGTGAGAACACAGCAGGAGATTCTCCAGAGGATTCACAGTGAGCGAGCGGGCCTGTTGAAGTTTCTAACACACCGCATGATGTGAAACCCAAAAAAACAAACAAAAAGAATACAAACGTCTCCGGGAGAAAAAGTGGAGCCATAGATGTAGAAGACACCGACAAAGATGTCACCTTGAAAAGACTTTGAGATTCGAGTCGAATGTGCTGTAAACAAAAACACACGATCTCCACAGCAGAATTAAGATGCATTCCCCTCATCTCAACACCTAAACCTGTGTTGTGAACGTGCCTGAGCGGAGAATGTCCTGCTGCGTTGTTCATGTGTGAACATTTCCTGGCGTTGAACCTGACTGTGTACTGTGTTGTCAAACTACTATCTCCGTCACAGATCAGACACAACGAAATGCTTATTCCAGTATCTTCCCGAATTTGGGTTAATTTTTAAAAGGAAGAGCACATTGCGTGAGCACATTTGACTCCGCAGTGATAGATGTTCTCAATTCCCCCGAAAAACAAGACAGAAATAATTTTTGTTAGTTTCGATTCTGGCCTGGGTGGAAACAGGTTCCCTCGCTGCCTAAATGTGTTTCTGCTGTAAAAACCGAGGTCAAAGCTGGTACCAAGTGATAGTTGTGACAGTGTTGTTGTTGTGATTGCTGTCATGTGTTTTTTTCCCCGTTTCTTTCTCCTGTAGGCTCTGTGATTCTCATCAGCAGCAGCCACAACCTTTTCCCTCTCTGTTCTCTCTCTGTCTCGCACACACGCAGCCACAATCACACATGAATAATGTAAGTGGCGAGGAAATTGCAGCAGGCTAACAACGACGCTGATTCTCCGCCGCAATCCAAAATAGTTTGTAAGGGAGAGGGCCAACACTTGCATATCAAACTGAGGCTTTGTGGTTGGAGAGGAAATAGAGGGAGGAGAGGGGAGGACAGGGAAAAGGCTCATGTTTAAACAGCAGCAGACGAGGGATGAGAGGCACATCAGAACATGGATTCGTAATGATCTCAACCTCTCCCTGGTTTTGTTTTTCTTCTCTCAAATGAAAGGGAGCGGAGGGGAGGTGATTGAGCGGCTGGTACTATGTCGATAATTATTGATCGGCCACTTGATGTCGCCTGCTACAATGGGCCGTTATGTGGGAATGACACACACACACACTTGTACACTTGTTAATAAGGACCTGTGTCTTTGATAATCCACACCTTCGCAGATGCACGAACACTCCTGCCGAGTTGTTGTGGGGCTTTTCGTAACGTGTTGTTAGCCGCGCAGCCACATCGTAATGCATACCAATCAGATCAGTGCGAAACGGCGGCGCTTGCCCCCCCCTCGCCTTCATATTGGATGTTAAATTTAGAAGATGTCTGATTGCTTTATTTGAACGAAGTGATTCCATTATGTTTGCCTAATAAGAGTGTACTAATGTAATTTTTTTTCACCATTGTTAATTTCCATACATATTGGGATTAGTAGTTCATTCGGAGACGTGCTGTCTGACTATGGTTTCCGTAATGAAAGTGAGATGAAGAAAGCCATTAAGTTGTGTGCACATAGAATTCAGCTCAACACCACACTGAGCCTCGTTGGAAAGAACGAGTACATGTTGCTGAAACAAATGCAGCCACTTGAATTCTGGCTTTTTGTCTCAGAAATTAATCATTTTAGAGAAAGAAGGCGAGAGTAGGTTGTTTCTGTTATCACAGGTCAGAGTTGGTTTTGCACATGTGTGACCTAAACAGTATTTGGTTGGTGGTTTTAATGTGTTTGTATTATTGCAGTTTATTATCACAAGCAGAAGGAAGAACTGAGACTGATCGATTTCTCATTTGCCAAACATGTCATTCATCTCATTACCTGGTTATATATATACTGCTGACTGGCTCAGATTTAAATGTTGATGAAAGTAAAAAAGAGGATTTATATTTCTGACCAACTGCATGTGCCATCCTTAGACAAGTTGTTTACTCGGAGCATCGATACAGAGGCTTCTCGCTGAGTCTGTGCCATTTAAAAACATTGCAACTATTTGTGAATGTGACATTTCCACAGGGAGTGTAAGGGTTTTCATAGCGTGTGTGTTGACAGACCACTTTATCCTGCGCTCACACTGTTACTCCAGAAGTGACAGACAGGAAACGGTTGCACCTTGTGACCCTGAACATTATCATCTTGAGCACAGGCACTGATACAGGTACGGTCTGAGTGGAAACAGATGACGTCTGGGTTTAAATAAAAAATATGATATCGTATGTTTGTGAGTGCCTTTGGCTATTTCCTCTATTTTGATCTGCTTTTTTTTTTTTTACTTCACTTAACTCATGTTGTTCAGCTGGGTTTTCTACTGGAGGACATTTTTCATATCAGACATCAAACACACTAGTGAATGTTTACAACCCAAACAAAACTGTTTTCGTGCCAAGCAAAGTACTGGTGGAAGTGATATGTAAGATAACCTGAGTTTTTCAATGCCAGTGGTAGTTATTAGACACATCTATGTTCAATGGCAGTATGACCAATAAAAGTATTTCTTTTTCAGTATGTTTGGTCAGAACCTTCATTTTCTCCCTTCCTTTACAGATGCAGTCATGATGCAGCACAGTCACTGGTGCAAATAAAAGAATTTATTGAGGAAAGGAAATGATCAAAGCAAATACAAAACACTTACATAACTGTCCAAAGCTCATCACCATCATGATGATAAGAAAGATATGTCCGGTTAGATTCTTTTCATTTTGTCTTAGAAGCTGCACATTTTAAACTTATGGTGCTTTTCTCGGCAAACAGCGATAATTGTAACTGATCCATCTCTGTATTTACAAATGAGGTAAAAACATTAACTATGTTCACAACAGGTCTGCACCCAGAACACGACATTTAGGAAGCTGCTTTATGGTACAAATGAATGGAGATGGGAATTGAGCTGCTGCTCTGCACAGCTGCAGAGAGGAGAAAGTGAGGCATGAAGCATCTTCATCCCCCACCACTCTGTGTGGCTCAGCCTCACACTACAGGAGAATAGAAAACATCCCTGCCTAGGAAATGCATACTCTCTATTAAAAAGAAAAGAAGCCTGTGTCTCACTATCAGGTGTCATCCCACAGTGTGCTGCACCCTCGCCTGACAGCCAAGTCTCTTATTTCCAAAATCCACATTGTTGCCGTGGCTTTCCAGAAAATAGCACGTTTCTGGAAAGCCACAATCTGGGAATCAACTCTGTGGACTTTTTTTTTTTTTTTTTTTTTTTTTAAGTACCCGCAATCCCTTTGGGTTTTTTTCCCAAGTGTGACAGCAAGCCATCAGCTCCTATTAGGCTTAGTGGCCTGACGTGTTTTCACACATTCCTACCCTTTGAATGCTCTCTGCCAACAGGCTCGGCTCTGCCAATGTGAAGACGAATGAAACAAAAAGAGCACGATGAAGGTGCTGCTGCTGCTTCCAGCGGAACAGACCACCTGAAATGCCAGGAGAAGCCAGGTTAGCTTTTTTTTATTTTATTTTTTTTGGTGATGCTTGCTTGAAGAAAGGGGGATGAGGGGGTGGGTTGTTGTTGGGGGTGAGGACTCGTGTATTTATGCCATTTGCTGTGCAACAAACCGTTCCTGCAGAAAACCATTTCTCCCAGCATCTGTCCCCTCTCTACAGCTCCCTGCGGAGCCACTGAGCTCCATGGTGCACCAGTGGCACATTTCACCACAGAGCCAGGCACTTGTTAAGATGATTCCTCCCTCGCTCATTCACTCTCTGATTCAACCCTCTACCCTGTAATCATCTCTCTTATCAAAGGTGAAAAGAACAGGTCCTTCCCCCCCCCCCCCCCCCGCTTTATTATTGTTCTTTGCCTCTTTCTTTTTTTGTCCTTTTTCTTAATGTTTCCACAACAGCAGGAAGTCCCTTCTTTGTGAAGTGGAGAGGGGTGAAAAATAAGATCCATCACCCTGATGTGACGAGGAGGGTAGACCGGAGGAACGCTTGCCACAGTGCTCACAGCTCGGATTGTAATTGCAGTGTTATTTCTCTGCAATTTTCTCAGTCCAATTCCCCACAATCACGATTATGACACACTTTCAGCCGAGTGAAAGTGAATATGAATTTAGCAAGGGACAATGCATAAGAGTGTGTTCGAAATGCGAATGGCACAGGTATCACAGGTCAGAACTATATATGTATAATCATTCCACATTAAATCATCCTCTTCCTACCATTTGTAATTATTGAGTAGACACCTTGGAAAGCCATTTGTCGTTTGTTTGTATTCTACCGAGCAACCGTCTGTGAAGATAAAACCCCATTTGGTCTGCCTGATGAAGAGTGTGCATGGAGCAGCGCAACAGAGCAAGCGTTTCCTCCCTCCTGCGGCCCGCACGTCCAGTCCCATTTCTTTGTAACAAAGCTGTTTGAATTTTGGTGCACCCTCCCCTGGGTGAGGAGGAACGAGCAGCGGAGGAGCGGGAACGAGAAAAGGAAATCAAATGAACACGAGGGTGCAGTAGTAAGTAGAAAGCTTGATGTCTTACAACCCACGGAGCTTTGAAACTTGAAACACCCAACCAATACAGAATTACTCAACTCAGCGAAAGACACATTACCAAAAAAAAAAAAAATACGAAAATCACCCAGTGACGGCTGAAGCACTTTTTCTCTTACAAACATTGATAGAAGCTGTGTACAGCCAGGCAGTGAGAACACCATGTGTCCACTATATAGTGAAAATCCAAACTGTATCATAAGGGCTACTCAGAAGGATCCCACTCATTTTCACTGCTTCATCATGTAACGGTGCAGTGTGGAATATACTGTCCTCTCTTTATTTACAAAGATTCAATTCAGCAACAAGGTGCTAAAAATACATTTTATGTAAAACTCGGCCAAAATGTTTTTAGAGTCACATTTTAGTCCAGAGCAGCTCACAATGTTAGAGTTAGAAAACAGAGGAAATTGGGTTTTTTAATCGATTTTTTCCCGACAGTGAATCTAAGCTCCATCATGGTGAGTATTCGTGGTGGAGGGTTGTGTTCTGAAGCCTTTAACCTGACTGGCAGGTTTGATAAAGTCTGCTCCTACAAAATTGTTGTCCGAGGTGGAGGGAGCACAGAGCGACAGGCTGTTTTCAGAGGGACACTTTCATCTGTCCGTTAAGCCACCGCGTTGATTGACAGGCCTCATCATCCAGTAAATACAACACCTTCCATATAAGTTGTCAGCGAGTGCTGGGAGTCTCTCTCTGTCACTCAGCCTCTCGCTGATTTTCCGCCTCGGTCACCGCTAAGTGCCAGCTAATTGATTGTTTCAGGCGGGCCGGTTTTCAAGGTCCTATCAGTTGGGGTCTGTGTACGCCCAAACTCAGAGGTCGCTGGCCTCCGCGCGCTCATACAAGGCCCGCAGCTTCTCAAAGCGAGGCCCCCACTCCCCGAGTGTCTCCTCTCTTCTCGCCTCCCCTCCTCCATCCCCGCCACTGCCCCCATCCAGCCCCGCCGAGCTGAAGGAGCTTAGGGACCCGGCGGGCGAGCCCCCTCCCTCAGTGGAGAAGACCTGCAGGGAGTCGAAAGGCCCAGTGTCTGGATGCTGGTCGGCATCACGGATGATCTCGCACAGGTAGCGTGCCAGGTCCTGGCTGGAGAAGGACAGGGAGCGACGCGCCAGCTGGGAGGGCCGGGCCTGGCCCTGGGCCGGGAGCCTGGCAGGGGGGACATCCCTGCGGATGCTGGTGGTGGTGGTGGCGGTGGAGGAGGTGGAGGCTGCTGAGGGGGGCAGGGTGGTGGAGCTGGCTGTCCGACTGTGGGAGTCCAGCGGCTGCGTGGAGGGCGGGGCAGGGGGCGCCTGGTGTAGCATGTGGTGGTGGTGGTGGGGAGGAGGAGGGTGGTGCAGGGCTCTGGAGCGGCAGTACTGGACGGACTGGGCCGGGCTCGGCTGGAGGGACTTCTGCAGCTCTGCCATGTCATAGGCATTCTGGACACTCAAATAAACACACAGACAGTCACATACACACATGCAAAAAGCAGAGAAAGAGTCCCAGTTAGCACAGAGGCTGTGAAGGAGAGAAAGGAGAGAAAGACTGAATGTTTTGGGTAGAAAGGCAGTAAAAAAATGAAATGTGGCAGTGAGAGAGAAGAAACGAAAAGAGAGGTGAAAAACAATCAGCTCTCCCCATTTCCTTCACTGTGAACGTTTCAGCTGTTTAAGTTTCAAATCTATCTCCATTTACTGTCTCACAGAATTATCATACATCTGAGTAGACTGTGTGTGTGTGTGTGTGTGTGTGTGTGTGTGTGTGTGTGTGTGTGTGTGTGTGTGTGTGTGTGTGTGTGTGAGGCAGAGGAGATAAAACATATGAGTGGAGGGGATTAAGACATCCATCCCTCTTACACTGGTGAATCGGGGTATACTAGTAGACGCCTTTAAGCCCAATTCCTGCTCCTGCGTCAAAGCTACATGCACGTAACCTACAAACGTAACCGATGCACGGGGCCGAGCATTCATAGTTGCCTGAAGGTGTGTGTGTGAGTCGCGCTGCAATTACACCGCTGAGACACTAGTGGTGGTACAGTTTCTATGCTGGTGTTGAGTGTCTTCCGGTTTCTGGTCCGCTTATTTACAACTTCTCTGGTGTCTCTGTTTAATTCAGAGCAATGGCGAGTGTTACTCAGCGGATCATGTCGGAGTTGCAGCTGATAGATGTTGAAGAGCAATTAGTTTTTCTTAAAGAACTGCAACGAAGAAAAGAAGGACGTCGTCTGGCTTTGTTCCTTCAACTCAATACAAAAGCGGCAGCGACGCTACCAAGTGGACCCATCACAGCACTTGATATCTACATCGCCTCAGGAATTGGGCTTAACACTCACACCCACTGTATTCAGTCTCTTGAGCGCTAATGTGATTGCACCAAAACTGTAACCAAGGCAGCAGAGATGAAAAGGAAGAAAAAAAAAACTGAAAAACAGGGGGATGTGGGAGGAGGAGGAAGAGGAAGAGACGATACACACAGAGGAGGTGTGGGTCGCTTTGTAAAACTGATTATGTGATGAGTGGAAAGTGCTGTTTTTATTCCTCAAGAGAGCTTTCAAACAGGACCCTTGAGAATTAACTACAGCATCTGCTCTGCTATAGGGGATCTGTGTGTGTGTGTGTGTGTGTGTGTGTGTGTGTGTGTGTGTGTGTGTGTGTGTTTGCTTTGTATGTTTGACTGCAGGTGATTTAAAGTACGGGGAACAAGACCTTGAGGGCTTTTGGATACCAGGTGTGATAACAACCTGTGTGTGACGGTATTTTTTCCCAATTTTGGCTATGTGTGTTTGTTTTTCGATCAAAGCCTCAATATTATACAAGCGCTTGAGGACTGTTGAGTACTTGTGGATTACAGTGGCTGTTTGATTTTGCGTGGGCCTAATTAAAACGCTAGGGTGTGCACACACACACACACACACACACACACACACACACACACACACACACACACACACAGTGAATCCACTGCATGCACTGCTATGTAAGTATTTCCAAAATAATCAAAACCGATAGAAGCCTTACGAATTGTGTCGTTGAAAAATAATTCACCTTCATGCAAGTGCAAGTATAAAAGCATTTTAATAGTGAGTACACGTGTGTGAGTGTACGTGTGGGGGTTGTACCTGATCTTCCTCCCCGCCTCCCTCCTCGTCATAGTTGAGGACATTCTCTCGGATGTCCTCCCACCCGTCGTGGTGCGCTGAGACGTGGTAAACACCCTCCTTCAGCCCTTTGTAGCTCCTCCAGCGGGTGTAGAGGAAAATGCCCAGCAGCAGCACTGTGGTTGAGACAGACAGTAGTGGAGGTTTAATCAGTGCGGGCATTAGCAGTACATATTAAATTAAATTCAATTAAAAGATCCTTCAGCCAATTAAGGCATGGCCACAGAGAGAGTTATTATTTAATGGAGTAAGCCTTGAGCATCATTTGCAGACAAAAAGTGAGGTCAAATGTGGTAATTTGTCTGGGTTTCATCTGATAATGATGCTTGGAGTCTTTCCAACAAAAGGTTTTAATCTATTGGGGGCGGGGGACAGCTGCACTTTATACTTCCCCTCAAAACATTGTTATATACCAACAACCCCTCATTCTTCTGCCCACTGTGTCTAGTGACACCACAGCGGAGCAAAGTTGTTGAGGTTCGTCAAAGCAATTGGCCAAATGATGCTAACAGACTGTTAGCTTCAGAGCACACCTGATTTAATGGGATGATACCGTGAAAATCACGCATATCAAGGGCAAAATGACGGATGTAATCCTGCTTAACATTAGTATCATTACAGGAATGTTTCGGACTGAAAGCAATTGATTCATTGGAGATACAGTATATATATATCAGTCTAATATTCACCTAACTGAAATTATAATTCTGATTCACAGCCTCAGTCCTTCGCACCATTATCTGGTATTTATAACACTGTGATTACATGACAGACCTTGTAGGCAGCAAAGAACCTTTAGACAATAGCCACTGCAGTCACTGGGACAGTGTTTGGTTCTAAATTCAATAAGCTTCAAAGATGCTGCCCAGGTCAGTGGAAGCACCGTCAATTAATGGCCTGACCTTTCATGAGAGCTACTTACGCTCCCATTAGCTTTAAAATCAGAATTATTCTCATGATACATTACTCTAACATTGCAAGAGGTATGGATGCTAATTAAAAATGCGTGCAAGAGAGAAAACAAGTGGAGAAGCTTATACAAAGTGATAGCTTTTGATTTGTGGGTTTATTGCAGACAGTGAGCAGCAGATACAGATACAGGCTTCATCCCACTGGCATGTTTTTCCCACTCAAGCATTGCTGTGACCTTTTCACATGAACAATAAATCCTGTGTCCTGTCTCCCGTCTCCTGTTGCCTTAGTCAACACTTCACAATTCACTAGCCTTTAATAACCTGCTTTATACACACACACACGCACACGCACGCACACACGCACACACACACACACACACACACACACACACACACACACACACACACATACACACATATATAACCCTGTGCCATTATTTGGCCACTGCTTTACAAAAAGTCGCAAAAGGACAAATCTAGAGACTCTTTGGATAAACTTTCGCTACTTTAAGTTGAATCACCAGCTCGGCCCTGAGAGCGAGAGGCACACTTCTCTTTGCATCTACTCTGTTCAGTGGAAGAGAGGCAGAGCAGAGGTTTGTTACCCAGACGGAGGATGAGTGTTGTGTGAGACATGAAAGCTGCTTTCAAGCATATTGTAACCCTGAACTTTTCAAGACACTACCCGGAGGAGCTGTGTGTGTGAACGCAAATGTAGGAATCAGTCAAACTCATAGTCTGTGTAGTCCTATATAAAGATGGATGACAGTACTGGCCAGAGCCAAAACTTTTTGATCGCCACCTGGTGGCTGGCAGCCTCCTCCATGTTAGTAGATGGGATATGGGCCAAATGAAAAAGTCAAAGTACTCGTCAGATCCATTTTTTGACAGATGGTTTTGGTTATTTTAGGCTGGTCTTAGCACACTGATGTATATTCAAGTGCTCTCGCTCCAAATGCACAAGATGGTGACGTGCATATTCAATATTTTATCTCCATTTAGTAGATAGTGGGAGGATGTGGAGACACGTCATCTATCTTTATATACAGTGTATGGTTGAATCAGACAATAAATCGACTTAAACCTGTTCTCCCTGGTACAAGGTCTGCGGTTTGTCCGACTGAGCAGATGTGAGAATGGAGTTGGTCAGTGTGCAGAGAATTCACTGCGTATTTCCATAAGATGAGAACACATCTCATAATGACAATCTCTGGACTGTGCTGCATGTGAAAGGGCAACTTTCGACATTGTCTGGGGTTCATTTGTCAAAATGGCTAAAATAAGAGAAGAAGCTGTGTCCCTTCTAGCTTCCCCTCAAAACAGCAGTGAACCCAGTGCAGCTCGTCTTCACGTTCTTCACGCCTTTTTTTTAGCGATGCAGAGCAGCAGCTTGAAACTGACTAGGAAGTGCCTGCTGGTTAACCTCTAGTTTAAATGGGCCATGTCATTATTTCATACATCAGTAAAACATGTAAATGAGAACATCTGTGTAGGGAATCCAGCTGTAGTAAGACACTGTATATGTGAGCACAGAGAGAAGAGAGAAGCAAACATAAAGGGCTGGCTGACACTATAGTACACCATGGATATGCTGATCAGAGTTTCAAAACAGTTTTCACTACATCTTAATTAGACTCTTCGACCATATACATGGTCCTGACTTAGTCTCTTTTCCCCTTTAATTCAAAGCCTTTTTCTCAAATAAATGTTCAGTTCTTCTTTCCAACTGCTAAAGGAGCAACTTGTAGAAGATAAAATGTCGAGATCATATTTAATCATTTTCACGTGTGTCACTTATTAATCCTGACTGAATTATTTTCGGAGTCATTCCCCATCTTCAAATCTGTTTTTGCACAGACCGCACAAAGAGCTGCCTTTAATCACATTTGAGAACAGCAGCAATCAAGTACCGCAAACGATTTTAACTGGCAGCACTATAAATACGCCGGCTGCTCAAATCCTATTAATCTGATGTAAGACTTCACCATAAAAAGAAAGTCTGTGATCTTAAACAATTCCATGACATCTTTTAAACACGCACTGCTCCCGTCTCCCCCTCTCCATCCACCTCTGCTTTTCTTTTAAATCCACACATCCTGCTCCTACATCACAACTAACAGCCAGCAGCCAATCCATCATGTAAGCACACCAACAGACGACACTCAAACTCCCTGTGAATTGATAACACTCCATTAAACAGCCCACCCTCTGACAACTCTGAGAGTAAACTCACTCAGCCAGAAACCAGCTGCACACTGCAAGAGGGAAAATCAATATTCATTTACTGTCAACATGTCGTCCTTACCACAACTCCTGTGTCAGACAGATTTATAAGATGAAATTGTTTCAAGAGATTCACCGTTTCATTCTAAGAGTGGCATTATGGCTTTAAATGACAGCCATCAAGAGAAGACATAATATTAGGAAATAAAAAAACCTGAGGGACAGTCTTTTGGCAGGAGACACATGTAGCTGACTGCCGCAGAGAGAGTTTGATGTTAGAGAGGCAGTGAATTGGCAAAAACAAGGTCACTGGTTCAGTTTCCTGCCCCGACTGCAGTGGTCCTCATTTACTGCGAGGTGGCCCAAGCTACCCAAACACAGAGGCAGTGTTGAGAGGCAGCTGGTCGCAGCAGCCTGGAGTTTTCCTGAGCCATGTTGAATACGAGGCTTCAGGCTGGGTCGTATTGAACCATAAAAATAAGTTCCGTCTCTGTGCTGACAGAACGAGATAATGAACAGAATGTACTATTATTTAATTCACTGTACACGCTCCCTCCACAGAATCTACATAAATCAGAGTCTTAGCACATCCATATTTCCATAAACAACTCACACTAAAACGGTTACGACAAAATAACAAGTGCATTTAAAAACACAAGTCACAAGTCCAGATGGAGATGTTGTGCCTGTTTTTTTACCATCAGAGGTGCCATAGAGCATTTTTTTTAAAGATGTGTTTATTGCTATTTTACTGAGGGACAGACACAAATGTAGTTATTCTCCAGTAAAGGCAAGAAAAGCAGAAGATGGCTGGCCAGCAAACATTAATGTAAATGACGCAGCTAGTATATTTGGAGAAGAAGTGAAAAGCAAAATAAAAAATAAAAATAATGTTCTGTTACATTGGACTCATTCTCACGATGTTACGTCGATATTATTCTCCTCAGTACAAATTAATTAACTATAATCAACTGATAGAAATGATGGCTATCAAGATAAGACCCAGGTGTAATATACCAATATTTTCATTTGACTAGTGTAACAGATCAAGTATTTTAAGTAACCAGGTGAGTAAGCTTGCAGTCTACTAGCTACTAGCTAGCTGCCTATGCTATCAACTGGAAAAAAATGTATTAATGTTTTTTTTATATATTTACATTATATATATATCTGTTCAAATATCTTTACCAGATTGACCTCATTATATGTTTTGTGTTCTAAAACATCTTTTTACTCCCCAATAAGCACACGTGGGATGGCTGCAGCTCAGGAGGTAGGGTGGGTCACCTACTAACCAAAAGTTTGGCAGTTGGATCCCAGTCTCCCCCGATCCGTGTGCCGAAGGGCCCTTAGGCAAGACACTGAACCCTGAATTACCCCTGTTGGCTGTGAAGTGACACAGGAAATGCTTCACATATGGATGCACAGTATGAATGTGTGTGTGTGAATGAATGGCATTTTGAGTGCAACATAAATACAGACCATATTTCATTTGCATATAAGTTGCAGCGATGGAATGGCTTTATCATTAAAAAGTGGAAGGAAGATTCTCACTTAAGCTCAGTGCAAGGCCGACTGTGAACACCTCTCTCTAACGGCTTCTGCACAACTAGACTGTAAGTAATCATAATGATGTATTGAGTCTCAAAGTTCAGATCCATACTTTTATTGGTGTGATCTTAATCATCAGGCTGAAGTGTTTTATTTTCATTTCCCTCTGTGAAGCATGTTTCTAAAGTCCTGTAAAACAGGTTCTGGTATGTATGCCCTGTGTATACTGTAGTGCACGTGCATTTGCAAACAAACAACACACTTCACATTGACCCTATTAAAAATGTCTTTTTTTTCACCCAAGTGAGAAAAACACACAGCAAAAGAGCCGGGATGTGATGTGAACAGAGGTGCACACAGAAATCGGATCTGGAGCTGGCTGTGAGGGAGGCTGTACTGCATAGATCAATACCTTCTATATCCTCCTCTATGCATTAGGGCTTATGCCTTTATGAGTGGAAAAACCCCTATAGATAGATCGAAGCAGAGAAACTGCAAATACAACAGGTGTGTCGCTGCTTGTGGAGGTTTTGTCTCAATGTGTTTACATTTGCTTCCATCTGCCCTGTGTGTGCGTGCGTGTGCGTGCCTGTGTGTGTGTGTGTGTGTGTGTGTGTGTTTGAAGAAGTGGCGAGTGCGAGCTCCATGGGGAAGTGAGCAAGGAAGCTGGAGGTCAGGGCATACAAGATGAATCTGCTCTGTTCAAAGGCTCTCTCTAGAGGGCAAACAGAGAAATTGAGAATTTTATTGGTATTTCTGACGGTGTGTACGTGTATCTGTGTGTGTGTGTGTGTGTGAGAGATTGAAGAGTGAGCCTGAAAAGAGAGATTATGTGTTTATTTGTTTACAATGCCTCCAAGGTCCTATGGTCTCTTTGACCATCACTCCTCCTTTTGTTTAACTTTCTCACTTTCTCTCTCTGCTTAACTTGTTCTCCTTCCTTCTACTAACACCCCCTTCTCCTCCGTCTAACCACCTGTAACTATTTTCTTCTTCTACTTACTTCTACTTTAACCATTCTTTAAAGTTACTTTCCACTGATGTCACTGGCCCTTAGGAAAAAAACAATACATTTGATCAAACCTCTTTTCCTGAGCAGCCTCTTGACTTATGTGCACGACTTCGGACTTTGCACATACTCCTCAAATTCTCACCAAAACCAAACATCGTAGCTCATGAAGTACAGACAGTGTTTGAAATGAATGATGTCCCAGTTCCTTGTATCTTAACTATTAAAGGGGAAAATATCTGAAGATGAAAAGACGGATGTCAGTAAAATGTCCTGCAGCCGCCTCCTGAAACTCCCACACTGCCCCCTCATTTAGCACAGCATCCTGTGACTTGATGAGTAGGGAAATCCATTGTGCTATGAGCAGTGGAAATGGTGCAGAATGAGTGTGGGTAATGGGATTCCCATTCACACAATAAATATCTGCAATGAGATCAGTGTCACGTCGTCACGAGTCAATAATTCAGTATGGACTTTATCCTCATCAAACTATAATTCTGTTTACCGCAGCCATCTGCCGCCATGTGCTCTGTCTATCTACAACTCGTCTCACTGCTCTTGTTTGTGACAGTTCTTTTCTTCTTCAAACAGTACTAATACTTTGATGCCACTGATTCCACTGGTCCATAGCTACATGACCGTAGGAAAGTGATAGTGTTAAACAATATCAATTCACTGATAACTTGCATGTGTTTTGTTTCTTTTCAGCTCGAACACTCTTTAGTAAAACAATCTCCCCTTCAGAAATACAAACTCTGTCCACACAGACTATTGTTATGACAAAAGGCTCTAAGTCAATGTGTCACTGATGTTTATTTCTGTTTTTGTGTGTGTGTCTTTCATTTAGCTGATAGTACTGTAAACCTCCTCATGGAAACTTCATATCATACTAAATCCAATATCCTTCTCATGTATCAACTTGGTTCACATCTATTGTCTAACTTTGGCTGTATCTGCTTTTCATAATCAGAAAAACTTGACTAATCTATTTTGACTAATAATGATAAATACACCATACAAATATTAAAGTGCAAACAATAATGTGTCACATGACTGCAAAGACCAGAGTTCAGACCTTGTATCAACATCCGTCCTGAGTGATCCGATCACAAGTGGTCAGCGCCCACACTGATCTGAAAAGATCCAAATGCGTCCTGAGATGCGATCACTCAGACCACATTAAGAGGTCGTCTGGCACACGTGACCACATCCTCTCGAATGCTCTCAACACCTACTCAGCCGACGTCCACAACTGCAGAACTGTTCCTTAACAGTTACGTGTCCAAGGTGGCACCATATGTTGTTAATAAGAGAAACAAGCATGACGCCTCGTTTGTTCTTTGCTAATGGGTTTGTTCCTGTCAGTGGCAGCGCTGGGATCCAGAGAATCTCCCTGTAACCATGTCTTTGTATAGAGCACAACAGTAAGTTTCCCACTGGAGCTACTAACTCATCTATATTATTGTTCACCAATTTCATGTCATGATGATTAAAGGAAGATATGCTCTTCTCCATCAGTCTTTGTTGTTTGGATCCAGCTCTTCCCTCATCACTGTGTTCCTCTGTGTATCATCCTCCTGATGACCATTGTTCAACACACATTGGTTGTTCTGGTCGCCATCTGGTCGGCTGATCAGCCAGTACCAGGAGTAACAAACTGTTGCTGTGCAACAGTAGTGAAAACACAGAGTTCTCCTCACTACAAAGTAATTCAAGAGTGAAAAAACAGAGCAGAACTCTCATGTTAAGAGAGGGAGCAGCTTAAATAAGTTACAAGTTACGGGAGCAATAGCAAACACACAGATAGAGAAGTGAAAGAACTTCTCAGTGAAGTCTTGGTGTGTTTAAAAATAGATACTTTCTTTTTTTTACTCCATGCAGTGCTTTTAATTCTGTATGTGTGTTTTCCCTATACACTTCACTTCATCAGCATGGGTCTTGGATCACTGAACTTGTCTGTGCCTTGGAGAATATATCACTGGAAACAACAAGCCCTTTTTTTTATGATTTTCAGTTACTCCATCTATTACGAAAGAAAAAGTTAATGAACACCAGGGCAAAGGCAATGAATCACAAACACAAAGCAAATGTTTATGCTCCCAATTGGTTTTCACTTCATTTGTCTTCAGAGTAACGATGTTGCATCTGGTCAGTCTTTACTCGCTGAAACACTCAGGCTACATCCATACTACAATGTTTTCAATTCGGCTGATTTCTCCCGGGATGGCGGTCATGCGATACTAGCCTGACGAATCAGCGAAGGCGATGTTGTGACTGAAAAGACCCAATCAGCAAGCGGTTGTGAGGGTCTACGTCATTGTTTCCAAACAACTCTCTGCGCTGCCCCCGAAGTTTTGATACTAAAACCAGGCAAGCAGTGTGTACTGTAAAATGTAAAAATTGAATGTGACAGTATGAGCACTGTGAAGCCTTTCTGGAATGAAACACTGATGAAAAACGTCAGCAACTTCATGATGCACAGGATAAAAGAGCTGAAATAAAGTGTGTGGATTCATTAAAATGTGTCCTGTTGCCTTCATATGGCTGCATGGATTACCTGGAAGACCTGAAGGAGAAGCTTGTAATGCAGTGTAAAGCAGCTGTGAGCGACAGATATTGCTAGAATCGATCTTCATCAATCAATGCAGACTACTTTACTGCTTTAATCACATTAAACTTTATATTTCAGGAGGTTCGGGTGGTTGATTAACCCATATTATTGGAGTTTGGCCGGTGCTAATTGACTCTCTAACAGCTTGGGTGGGTGCAGGTATTAATACAACCTTACATCTCTACAGCCTGAATAACAATCTGCAAGTAAATCACAACAAATTTCAATGAAACATTTCCATGAGCATTTTGGGGAAGATGAGCCTCCCTCCAGCCTGTTAGTAGTGTCGTCTATGCTTGGGGATATTTTTGCTTAGAGGATTATCCAGAAAAATCAGTATGATTATTATTAGTGTACGTGTGCAATCATCCAACTCTACAAGGTGCTGGAACCCAATGTTCTCCTCAACAGGACCATGTATCCAGAAGTGTTTACCAAAATCCTTGCATGAAAGGTTGAAAAAAATCTGTTTTCTCATTATGGAAGGATTAGATGAATGATTCAGGCTGTGGTTGGTGGGTGGAATTTAAGATTGAGACTGATTTGGAGAATGGGTGTGTCTTCTGTTCCAGCAGCACGTCTAAATGTAAAGTTAATTAGTGCGAGTGATGTCTAATTATCTAGTGTAACTTGGTGAATAAATAACTTTGCTCTGATTGTTTGCAATGAGCTTAACGGATTAATTTTTTAAGAGAACTGGATTCATTTCCAAGATGGCATCTTAATCAATCCAATTACAGAAGCTCATCTGGTGTGAACCATAGATAAATATAAAGATGGACAGCGAGCTTCCACTACTTCCACACAATCCAGAAATGAGGCTGAAATATCCGTGATCTGGCGAGCGCGGCCATCTTGCACGTTTGGAGCCAGAGTCTGCGCAGTAGCTATCTGGGGATGGAGCTGTGGTATCGAGGTCCCAACGATACACACGCTCCGCAAATCGTGAGTCAGTCTCAGCTGTGAATACTAACTTTTTAACCCATTTTATACCATTAACTTACTAATTACAACCAAACTTTGCAGGAATTTAGCACTTGGACAAATATTAGTGTAATACGAAATATAGAAAATGGCAGAAACCATCTTTGAGAAAAATTTGTTTGATTTGTACTTTGCCTTTAAATTTGGTCCATGTGCTATCCACTAACATGGAGGAGGCTGGATTTATAACTCATACTGCAGCCAGCCACCAGGTGGCGATTACGATGCTTTGGCTCCAGCTCACCTTTGGGGAGGTGGCATGTCAGTCATCTTTAAATACAGTCTGTGCTGTGTACAATGAATACAATGCTTCTGTTTCAGGCCACTGAACACTTTTCAAGTCATTTATTTTGCAGTCAACAAAATGGCATTGTTTATAATGAATAGTTTCTTATTATTAAATGAATAAAAAGGTCTTAGGGGAAATAAGACAATTGTTGCCGTGTGTTTGAAGGGTGTGCAAGACAAAATAACCAAAAAACATTTGCAGTTCAGTTATTTTGCTGTTTAATATTCTTAATTAATTACTTAATTAGCTAAAGAAATGTCCAGAAAATGATGTTTGCAGGCTACTCTCTGCTCTGGTTTATGCAACAGAGTGGTCCATGATCTCTACGTTATTTTTATGCTGCTGCAAACTCTCACCAATCCTCAAAATACCCCAGGTAACATTTTCACCTTGAAGTACTTTTGAATCAATGCAGCAATCAGTGAACTGGCTGCTTGGCTCATCTGGCAGAGGAGATTGTTGTGATATATTCAGTATGTGACTCATTGACCAACATCTGTGTCATTAATCTGATATCCTTCTCTAATCTCTGCACTTTAAATCGGCTTGATTGCCAGGCACCACATGGATTTTGTCCGATATGGATCGCCATAAATTAACCACAAGTGCTTAGCTGACCATTTTACAAATGACACTTCAGGTTATTCGATGCATTTTGTTTTAATATCAGTAAGGTCACCTTCCCCTGTGGTCATCTACCCTCATGAAAAGGCAACCTAAAGTTCAATCTAGTCTAGATGAACAGGGAAATGCTGTCTTTCTTGTGTATTTTCCCCCCATTCATGTGGGATTTCTATGACATTGAATTGCCATTAGTGTCCTAATGACAGCATCAAATGCTTGAATACGACACCATCCAAGATTTCTGATATACTCATCAAGCTTTTGAATACAGGAAATGACATGATTTACTCTATAGTTCTCACTGTGCTGCATTTTCTATCTCAGCAGGTCTTGTCTGCAGAGTTTTCTTTCCCAGTGATTTGCAGCAGACAGCTCTCATCAGGTGCTCCAGGTTATATCTTTTTTGCTCCAATAAGTAATAGTTTTCTAAACAGTTCCTGCTTGTAACTACATGACTATGTGTCAAAAATAAATCTGGACCAAATTGATTCGGGCATAAACATTCAGTGTGATGGATTGAGTAAAGGAAGGTTTCAAGTAGGCTGTCTTATCATATGGATGTGAATGAAAGTAGAAAGTGGGAAAGGAGTCAATCAGTCTCAAATGCGCTGATGTTTTGAAAAATGGGCCTCAGTATATATAAATTCAATAATATAAATGTCGTAGGTTAAAGCAAGTTATGACCCTTGTAAAACAAAACAACCATAAATGAACCGTGGCAATGACTATAATACATAATACTTTATATCGGTACTCATCTGAGAGACTCTGTGTTTACCTGGTCTGTGTCGGGCTTTTATCTTCCCCTAGATCCACCTCTCAAGCAGCCTCAACACTACACCAAAGATGTTATGATCATTTTCTTCAAAATTATTTTTTAAAAACAACATATATGCCATTAAACATATTAAATGAACTTGAATATATTGTTTTTGATACAACATATAACTTGTCTTTTACTTGAATTTCAGCTCAAATTAACCTCAGATCAGTTCAAATTAATATCTTATCTCATAATAAATTGAGCTTTGCCTTCCAAGTCAATGAAGAAAATAGATACATTACTATAATTTATTTAAGCCATTCTATATATCGCTATGAAATAAATGTTATATGTTTTCTGTAAAGAAAGAAGGTAACCAAACATGGGAAGCAGGACTGAATCCAGAAAAACAAAAGAAACCAATGGTTAACCAAATTCACACAAGGCCCTGCCATACAGTCATAAATTGAGTTAGGACAATGTTGGGAGAGAGAAATGAAAGCCCAAGAAGAAGGTGAGGAGGTGCATGTGAAGAGAGGATGGCATTTACACACAGTTCCAAACATGTCGTCGCCAAAATAAGCAAACAGGACAAATGAATTCACACCATTGAAAACAAAATCAATATTCAAGCTTCATGAAGAATTCAGCGCACAGTTATTAAGTATTAATGTTGTCAAGAGAGAGCCCAGTGGACTTTGACATGGTGTGGAGCTGTGCTGGCATTTCTCAACTTCTCTGAACTCAAGGAGCACCACAGGGACTGTCACTGGGTGAATCCTGCAAATATCCAGGTCCAATCAATGGACGAGAAACAGATACACCGCCACGGACTTCTGTTTGGACAGATCAGGTGCATCATCTCAACAACAAAAAGCAAAGTCAATGCATCTACTATGGTCTGCTATTAAAGATTTCCCATGTTAAATTATTTAAAAAAAAATTGGAAAGTTAGAAATGACTAAAAACAGACGTTTATTATCAATAGGTAACATCACTACTGAATGTTCCCTTAATTCATTTTAAAAGTGTTTCTAAATTTATAAGAGGAAGATTTTCTTGAATCATTTTTCTACAATAATAATCAACAGGACAAAGAGTCTACAGTCGTCTTATTAGCTACTCTTTGGATTTGCTTTGAGCTAAATGCTAACATCAGAATGCTCACATTATCACATGGACCATGTTAACATGCTGACAATTAGCATGTGATATTTACCAAGTTCACCGTCTTGGCTGACCATGTTGCCATGCTAACATTAGCAAAAAAACTGATGATGGTACAAGATCAAAAGAAAAGGGACCTACAGGATGAATCTTATCCTCTGGAAACCATGAATGAAAAATTAAGACTTGCTTTAGCCACAGTTTGCTGCACAAAACTCTCCTTACGAAGGGAAAACAAACTACTATGAATTGTTTTTAGAGTGGATTTTGTCTTTAATCTTCACTGATCATAACATTTGCAAATGAGCAGCCCATTGCCTTCCACATTGCATCCGGAGAGTTGCTGCCCTCCTTTTGTTCTTGCTATTCAAACATTGATCCGTACAAGCAATATTGGATGAAAATCTAAAAAAAAGTCACTCTTGCTCCTACTTGAATTTCAGAGTGAGGAATGCTTGACTGATCGAGCGAGGAATGCTTTACCGATTGAAATTACTACCAGAGCCCCTGGAGCATTGATCTCAATTCCTGCAGGTTTTGGTAAACAGTACCTTATGTGCCTACAAATCAAGTAATTAACACCTAAGACAGAACAGAGTCTCAACAGGATCAAAGTTGGATGTCGCATTTATTATGAGGCCAATACCAAGATTGAATGGTGATTCGGTGGAATAGAAATAAGAGAAATGACCATTTGAACACTATCTGGCCTCAGGGTGGGAGGAAAGTGCCCTCAGAATCACCAGTGACACAAGCAGACATGCCCAGCAGCAGCCTGACATTGACGCCCTCCTTCACATATCTTCTGCTTTCCCTTCTCTCACTGTTTTGTGCGCTGCCTCAGCTTTGAAATCTTTCCAGCTCCCTCTTGTTTTCTTCTTGTATTGTGCTGTGCCCTGTTTTATTCTTCTCTGATCTGTTTTTCTTATCTTGCACTGTGCTCTGCCTCATACTGCTCTTTACAGTTCTGTTGTATTGTTATCAATTAAACAAAGGGAACATGTGATGGTACTGACAACTCATTCTCTGTGCACGGCTGTGCCTGAGGCACTTTCTCAGCAGAGCGTCCTTTAGGAATAAGAACACAGAGCAAAAGGTACAGGCAGATGAATATTCAACAAGGAAAAAGAGACAGCCAGGCAGACAGAAAAATTTAGATTTTAATAGACAACAAGATACCAGTGTGTTGCCGTCTATCCAACCACAGGCCAGAGGAAGTGCTTGTACAGTACCACAGCAGATGTAAGCAGCTATTGTCCCAACCTACATGTCGTCCAGAGGCCCTTTTGTGCTCTTGGTGAAGAATGCCAGACTATAGTGTTTAGTTATGGTGGGTCCATTCCTGGGTACAAAACTGTATAATACAGTTCATAATTTAAAAGACAAATTTAAGTCAACAGACTGATTTAGCAGGGCTTTCATAGCCTTTAAAATATAGTCAGCACTGGCAACGCTGTTGTTTTGAGGCTTCAGAAAGTATTAAGACCTCTTCCCCTTTTTCATTGTTAGAAATGTGATTGTAAATGGATCAAATTGCACTAAACGATAACGTAAAAAGCAGTTGCACATTTCTTTTGCAAACTGAAATGTTTTTTTTCTTAAGTATTCAGACCCTATTCTGTGGTGCTCAAATTTGTATTCAGGTTTCAGGTGCCTCCTCTTTGATTTAAGTGTCCTTGAGATGTGTCTAGAAGTTGTTTAGCATCCGCCTGCGGCAAAGTGAATAGATTGGACATAATGTAGAAAGACACATACATGTGTACACAATGTCCCACCATTTACACTGCATTTCAAAAAAAATCCAAGACAGTCTCTCTGTAGACCTTCAATAAAACTGTAAATGGCAGACGGACTGTATTTGAGTATCACTTTCTCTATGCAGCACTTTTCTATCACACACCATTCATACACTGTCAGTATGTTCGGTATCTTGCTCAAGGACACTGAGGAGACTGGAGGAGCCAGGTCTCAAACCATTCTGGTCAGTGGACAACCCTCTCTACCTCCAAAACCAAAGCTGCCCAAATGTGGAGAGCCATAGATGTCAAATGGAAGAAGTCTTGAACCAGCAGGTCTCCTCCTAGATTTGGCCATCTATCAAATGTGGGCAAGTCGACATTGGTCAGGGTCTTCAGTAGTCCTCTGCAGAGAGGAGAGAATCTGCCAGAAGGACCATCTCAATATCACTCAATTAATCAAGACTTCATGGCACAGTGGCTAGATGAAAAATCACCACTTTGAGTAAAAAGCCATAATAGTCCACTTGAAGTTTGCCACATGGCATTTAAAGGACCCTGAGAGCATGAGCAAATATTTTCTCCTGTCTGATTACACACAAATTAGCCCTCTGGGCGGAACTCCAAACACTGACTCTGGAGAACACCAGCCGTTGCTCATCACCTGGCAAATACCATCTCTGCTGGTGGGGGCAGCATCATGCAGTGGCGGGACTTCTCAGCTACAGGGACAGAGAGACTGCTCCGAGTTGAGGGGGAGATGAATGCAGCCAAATGCAGAGAGGTCCTTAAAGGGAAAGTTCACTGAAAAATGAAAATTCACTCATTATCTACTCAGGACTATGCCAATGGAGAGGTGGGTAAAGTCCAGAAAACAAGGGTAAACAGCGTTGCAGCCAAATCCAATAATCTACAAACGTAAAAAAACATAAAAAAAACAAACATTAACATGCCTCCATACTGCTCCTGTGGTGTCATTCAAGTCTCCGGAATCCCCGACATTCAAATTCGACTCGAAATGGCGTCATTTACACCATGTTTTTTGTCTAAATGTCCGCTGATATCCTCCTCGGAGTCGCGTTCATGTTCCGCGCAGACACTGCACACAAGCTCTGGCCCAAGGGTATGCGTGGGATGCGCGGTAGCATCGCTAGTTCTGGTAGCGGAAACATGGTGTAAATGACGCCGTTTCAAGTCGAATATGAATATCGGGGCTTACGGACACTTGGATGACACCACAGGAGCAGTATGGAGGCACGTTAGGTTTTTTTCTGTTGTTTTTTACATTTGAAGAAGTGGTCCCCCAGTTACTTCAATTGTATTGGATTTGGCTGCAACACTGTTTACCCCTGAGTCTCCACAAGTGTTGTGTGGACTCAAACACTTCACCCACCTATCATTCGGCATAGTGGTGAGTAGATAATGAGTGAGCTTTCATTTTTCAGTGAACTATCCCTTCAAGAAAAACCTGCTCCAGAGTTCACCTTTCAGTACAACAATCACCTGAAGCACACAGCAAGACAATGCTGGAGTGGCTTTGGGACAAGTCTCTGAATGTCCTTGATTGTCCCAGCCAGAGAACAGAGAACCTTGAACGTCACAGAACATCAGTGGAGACATGTGAAGGTGGCAGTCACAGATGCCTCCCATCAAATTTGATGGAGCTTGAGAGAAGCTGCCAGGATAAATGGGATAAAGTGCCAAATGTCATTTGTTCAAAGCTTGTAGCAACTTATCCAATAAGACTAGAAGCTGTAACTGCTGCCAAGGAAGAGGGGGCTTCTGCAAAGTACTGGAATAAGGAACATCTGAGCAGTTTTGTAAATGAAAGAAATCTGTCATTGATTTTGTCTAAATTTGGAAAACTCTAAGAGCAATTTGTCATAATAGAATATTGAGTATGGGTTGATGGGAAAAATGTCATTCTAATGAATTTACAAGTAGATCTACAACACAACA
The DNA here is from genome assembly GCF_009819705.1 of Hippoglossus hippoglossus. Classification (NCBI taxonomy): domain Eukaryota; kingdom Metazoa; phylum Chordata; class Actinopteri; order Pleuronectiformes; family Pleuronectidae; genus Hippoglossus; species Hippoglossus hippoglossus. Next base: position 27,888,438 of record NC_047153.1, on the reverse strand, counting down.
AAGTGTCCAAGGGGTCTGAATACCTTCCATAGCTACTGTACCTCTACAGTATGTAGTTTTATATTTGGATATCATATTTTTAACTACAACTCAGATAATGCTCTGGGTGCTGTAATGTCAACTATTTTGCACATGTTCTCAAACTGGTACCATTAAACATATTACAAATGACTCCATTCCTGTTTGCAATGTACCCGGACACACAACCATCTCTGGATTGTTTTAAAATGTGAATATTCTCTCAATTCACCCAAACATCTGACACTAAACTTTACCTTTTATTTATTTTTCTTTTTAAAGTTAAAACTGCCTTCTGACCCAATTGTCAACCGCTGAGACTCCAGCAGCTGACCAGGTTGGTGAGTGGGCTTTGTCAACACACCAAACTACAGTTGTTTTCTGAAAACTGTCACTTTCACCGCCCACTGCTGTATCTTTGCCTGATGTGTTTCCCTATGTGTTTCACAACTGTGTATAATGTGAATGGTTCTGACACTTAAAATACACACAAATGCATCAAAGCACTTAAGCTCACTGCTTACCTTTCACAAATGTTAAGATGTGAATAAAGTTGAGAAGCCTGAGCTAATAAGGGGCCACATACAGTAATGATTACATTCAATTCACTGTGGTGTGTGGTGTGAGGGAGCTAACAGTGTCCCTGGGGTCTAACTACATCCAGTAATGAGTGCAACACGCCTCTATGGGGATGAAATAAGGCACAAATTACCAAAGAATCATCGACTGCATCATTAAAAACATCTGGTGCACACATCGTCTCTCTCTCTCTCTGTGTCTCTGTGTGTGTGTGTGTGTGTGAGTGTGTGTGAGTGTTTGTGTGAGTGAGAGAGAAAAATAGAGAGACTAAATTGAAATGCTTATTTTGTGGTTTTTATTGTTCACATTTTGCATAGTCTTATGGTACCTATTTAAAATATATAACATTTCTGTTTCAGTATAATTGTTTTCTTACATTGCTCTCCCAGATATTTAATTTAATTTTGAAATTACTATATTTAATGTGGCTGTTGGTTTTGACAAGGTAGTTTGAACCTGTCACAACAGAACATTTCTGTTAATAGGATATTTTCTGTAGTGTTTCCTTACTCTTATTAAGCCCAAAGAGACAAATGCAATTCGATTGATTGATAAATGTAGCAAAATAATTGTACGTGTATATATATTTAATAAATATGATTTGTTGGATGTGTTTCCCAAATTGTCACATGCCATTGCAAAACACTAATTTTATATTTCTATGTTATATTGCAATATAATGGATAAGTTTACAAATATTGGCAAAGACAAGGTGCTATCACAAATTCAACACACACACGCGCACACACGCACACGCACACACACGCACACACACGCACACGCACCCTGCTGTGCTATCCTTTATCAGTGGTGTATGTGTAACATGCAGTAGATGCAGTTCTTACCTAGTAAGGCCATGAAGCAGATGCAGATGGCGAAGAGCGAGCTGAAGCTCAGGCCCACGTCCTCCCTGTAGATGGCCAGTGGCGTCTCGCAGTGGCGTCCTCTGTAACCCTCCGGGCAGTGGCAGGTGAATTTGGAGGGTGACTGGGCCACACAGGTCCCCCTGTGACAAGGCCGCGTGGCGCAGAGAGTGTAGACACAGGACTTTCTGGACCCGTTCACTCGGATCATGTGTCCAGGGGGACATCTGAAGAGAAAGGTGGGACAGGAGACGACAGGGGCAATAAAAAAAGGCGTCACAAATGAAATGTAGATTAAGATCCCTTACAGAACGTGACAGGAGGTTTGATTAGAACAACATGTAATTATCCCTTTTACAGGAGCAGCTCCAGATCCATCAAAGGAAAAAAAACTCTAAAAACTAGAGGAACAAGGAGAATAAAACAAATTACATTGGACAGTTGAAGCACTTGAGGTTCACTTGAAGATGAACATGAATATACAGGCTAAAAAACATTGTCTTATTGTCTTCTCTTGTTTGTAACCAGTTCCCAGAGGGAAAAACAAAAAAACAAATTAGTGTCTTTTAATCAGTGATCTCACACAGACGTACACCTCGATACAGAGAATGGATGGGAGGAGATGAAAACGCTGACTGTGGCTCTGGCAGTAACTAGGATGATTTTATGCAGACAAGGGCACATTTTCTGCCTCACTTCAGAAAGCACCACTATAATTAAAAGCTCATTTGGGTGTAACAGCTCAAACAAACATTTTACGAGCCCATTAATTCAGTATCCCAGTCAATGTCTATGGAGCAGCTCCGGGCTGTACATTTTGATGACATCACAGATGAGTCCTGCCTCTGCTCTCAGGAGATTAGTCCATGCTGATAAATATTGACTCAACTTTACTATGAAATGGCGACATTAAACTAAAGATGGTGCAGTAATTTATCTCATAACTCTGCTCCTCTTCTGCCAGAAAACTAATCTGGAGGAGCAACCACCTATAGGGTTAATGAACTGTATCTTCTGCCACACTGTCCCCTGTGACCTTTGTTCCTACGTGACTTATCTGCTCCAGCGATCTACACATGGCAACATTACAAACGTTTTGGATGCAGGATTGAGGTGTAAAGATCTTTGACATGGCGCCTACATGCCTCCCATCCTGCTCTTTTCTGATCTTTTCAAAGTCCTGACCAAAACCTTCTCCTAACCTTGTTTCCTGTGTAGCTGGAGGATTTGTTCACTCACAGTTTTGTAGAGCAAAGGTTGGATAAATGTCCGCCTACATAAAGTATGTCTCATATTTGAACACAATGCACAATGCACATGCACACAAGTACACTAATGATGCTGACAGGCAGAGTGGAGAACGGCAATAGCAATGTGCACTAAAAGGGTAGAATATGAATAAAAGGAACCTAAACTAATGTAAACATTGAATGTTTCAAAACGTAAAACACTGGAAACCAAACATGAGTTAAAGCTACTCTTCCCCACCAATCTGATGCAAAGCTGTAAACACAACACAGCATATTATCACCATATAAAGCTGTTACACTCAATGTTTTTGCCTATGTACTGTGCACTTGCAACATATTATCCACATCTGCACATGCTGTGTTGATTTGAAGTTGTGTTTCTGGCCTTCCACAAAATATATATATACGTATTACACCGTGTATACATATCGGGTGTTGTATGTGCAAAACATGTGGGGGAAAAAGAAAAAGAAAAGAAACACAAAAAACAATAAAAAAAAAAGCATGGACTAAATCAATAAAGAGCTTCTCTTCTCTTCTCCAGAGCGTTTTTTGCAGATTACTGAGTAATCATCATCATCATCAATCATCATCATCATCATCATCATCATCATCATCATCCATATATACAAAATCTTTTTCTTTTCTTTATTTTAAACCCTTTTCCTTCATCGTTTAGACACATCTTTTCTTCTTCTAAATTAACGTGTCATTCACTTTCCTCTGTCAAATTTAGGGTCAATTTTCATCAATATAGAGACACACAGTTTTATTTTAGTCCATACATCGTCAGCCCGCATATATCGTCCTTTGTTCTGTGAAAAACACAACTGAAGACCAAATGTTAATTTCTACCTTTTAAAAATAAAAGCTGTACCAAACCCCAGGACGCACAACAACGTGAACACGTCTTTTATATCAAGATCTAACCCGAACCCGAACCCTTTTTTTTTTTGCATGTTAAGTAATCAAATCTATAACTGACCTATACACATCTTCCAACAAGTGCCACATGATTCCTCCAAAGTCTAATCTCCTTTTCTCAAAATGTTGACTCAACCAGCCCCTGACCAAACTGTTTTTGGACTCTTCATTCTCACCATTTTCACCAGCTGTTTGCTAACTTTGTGTGTGATGCTACTGCAAGCTGAGGGTTTAATGCAGGTCTTTTCCACAGAAAAGAGCTCCCTGCTGCTGCCGGTGATGGGGTCGATGGAAGTGGTGAGACGGAAAGTGGCGTTCCAGATGAGGAGAACGCAGTGTAAAATTGTTTCCCTCTCTCTGTCGGCTGCAGAACTGATTTTAGGGTCTTGCTGATTGCTTTTACCGCAGCATTTCAGTACACTAATTCCCATAAGAGGCTTCTTCTGGCCACTTTATATCAGAACTGAGACTGTGTGTGGCTGCACTTCCACCATAAAAGGTGGGGTGACTTGATTGACAAAACCAAAGTCAGGATCATCTTTAAAATCAGTGTTCAAGAGTATAAACGACTATTTTTAAAGCAACTATATAGACAATGTGAGAAAGCACATATCGAGCAGAAAGAAGCCCATTTTAAAAGGTAATTAAATGTGGGTGGAATTATTGTCCCATAACAAAAGCTCAGCGCTCAGTATTCATTATGCCTAGTTGGAGTCTGAGTAGGTGTGGAACACAGGACACCTGTCAGTCAATTAGACAGCGTGTCTCCTTCCTCTGCTCGCTCTTATCACTGCCTCTCATTAGCCAGAGATGGAATCAGTGCTGTGACAAGTGTCTTATCGTAACCTATGATGAACAGGGACACTCTCTCACAGTGATTAGCTGCAGGTGTAGTGTGGTGGGAGTTTTAAAAGGATGATCGCTCTTAATTTGAATTAGTCACAGAAAAATACCGACAACAATAATAATAATGTAATAATAGTAATTGGACATAATTATCATAGTGTTGCTCTGCAAAATGTGCCTTTGTAAACTAATCTAAAACATGAGTTTGTTATTTCCTAAGTATTTTCTTTTTATATTACTATAAAAAACATTGTTAAAGATTTAAATTTTTTAACAATAGGCTTCTCAGCTCAGTCAGCGGAAAAAACAACTGTCAATAGCAAATGTTGTCAGTTATTTACGGAACAGATTTTCAGAAGGTATTAAAATATCCTCATTTCTGCAAACTCTACTGTGTTATCAATTTAATTTAAATGGATAAAATTGCCATTTCTGCCCATTCATTTACACTCAATAACCCATACTCACAGAGTGAAGAAAAAAAACACTTTTTTATGACTGCACTTTAAACTGTGGTCAGGTTCATCTTGTGCTTTAATCATCCTCAACGTATATTGAGAAATTAATCACAGGCCAATTCAATTGGTTGGATTTAGTGTAGAAAGGCACATACGGCCCCTAAATCCACACTGCATGTGAGGACAAAAACCAAGCCATGAAGTCCATCTAACTCTCTGTAGACCTCGTTGATAAATTGTGGTGAGGTAAACATCAGGGTAAGAGTTTGAAAGCATTTCTAAAGCTCTGAGTGTTTCCAGGACAACACTGGCCTCAATAATTATCAAATAGAAGAAGTCTCCTCATAAAGCTGGCCATTCGTCCAAACTGAGCCCAGCAGGAAGAGAGTGGCAAGAGAGAAGCCACTCGACTGAAAGGTTTGTGGCTGCTTGCTTGGAGTTTGCCAAATGATATTCAGTAGAAATTTAAAACCTGTGCAGGGGTTTTTATAAAGTTACCTGTAACCCAATAGAATAAATGTGTTGCCTCCACTAAGGAGGATATGTTTTCATCAGCATATGATTAATAGTTAGCAGGATAGAGGAATAACAGCTGCACAAATTTCCATGAAATTTGTGGAGGGATGGGACATGGCCCAAGGAAGAATCCATTAAATGTTGGAGCAGATCTGAATAATTGGAGAGCCCACAATTTATTTTTGCTTACTTTGCAGTGAATAATTAATTCAATCACGGTGCACATGTACAAGTATGAAGGTGGCTCTCACATGCAACAGAGTCCGAGTAACAGGCATTTAGACTCAGGAGTGACAGAGAAGCTCTTACATTAGAGAGAGAATTGATTGCATGCACTCAAACAAACACAAATAAAGACAACCAGCTTGGCGAAGGTAACTTAAAGTCTGACTGTCTATGTGGATGGGAAAAACGTTATGAGTGATAGCACAAGCATGCGTCACACTGCGCTGCACACAGCTATACAATGCAGCGATGGAGCAAAACCCAAAGTTAGGGATCTCTTATGTTATTTTGAGAAGGGTGAAATATATTTTTTTCATAATCATATCAAATTGTGGCAGAACAAATTAGATGGTGGGCCGCCACAGTGTGGATAATCAATGGGAAGCACTCCTTTGACATGGCTTGCTAAACAACTGTTGTTCTGGCTTTTTTAGTAAACAAAAATAACAAAACCAAATAAATCAATAACAAAAATAACAATGACAAATTAATGTTTTTGTGTGTGTTAATTTGATCCCTTGGTAGAAGTGTTATTCACACTATGTATGCCATTATTAGACAATTTGACTACTATGTGAAAATACTTGGGTTTAGAGGACTCACTAAAACAATTACTACTCTTATCATCCTTCAGAGTTCAGGTCAAGTTTTGAAAACAAGCAGGGAGAAGATGGAGAGTGTTCATGTTTATATTGAGTGGTAGGTATGTGTCTGCCGGACAGGGGCTAAATTACTGAAGCAAGGTGAGAGAGCCCTACAAACCAAGACATGGTGGAGCACAGAGCGAGAGTGAGAGCCATTGTGAAAAACTAAATGAATAGATAGGTTGGTGGATAGATGATGTGGGTGAGTGGATCAGAGGAGTGGGAGAAAAGGGAAAGGAAAGATAAAAAGCCAGGAGGCTGCACAGACTCAATGCAGGCTGATGTTTCCAGTGGCAGAAAAAAATTGCTGAGATTAGTGTATGTGGCTAAGAGCACTCAATGTTTGATTCAGTGTGTGCCACAGGAGAGGGTTGTTAGTTTGCTGCAGCTTTTCACTGGACGACATTTCCCATTTCCCACTGACAAACAAACCCAGGAATACAGAAAGTCATTCGGCAGTGCATGTAAAATGTTGATCTAGCAAAAGTGTGAATCCCATCAGGTTCAGAGGGCTGGGAAAATAATTTATTTTCACCTCCAACGTTTTAGGTGTTTAGCTCGGTGACTGAGCAGGTGAGGTTCACTGCAGTATTCCTTTGCACAATTGCAAGGAAGCTGCCTGCAGAACCCACTGCCTCTCATGGGGTTTTAACTATTGACAGTCCCTCAGAGGCCAACTTTCGACTGACAGCAACAAAACAAAACAAGTGTCAAAAGTTGATCCTGGCTCAACCTTTTCTTCCCTTTCAGCAGAAAAAGCGGTGCACTGCATTAGCCTTACAAATACTGTGTTTACCTCACACTGGGACAGTGAAGAAAGAAGAGTACGGTTGTTTTTATGACCTGCCAATCCCCTTAAAGAGAACAAACTACAGTCCGTAGCCTTCCCACTGAGTTCTCTCCATTGGATTAACTCCTGTCACAACTAACATGTAGCAACATGCACACCAGCTCACCGAGCTTAAAATGAATGTACAAAGTCATATGATGCACTGAATGACTTTGACACTAGTAGTGTTACTGATACACTTGCTATTTTTCAAAGACAAGAAATCATGTCCAAAAGAAAACATAACAGACATATGTGATGACCTGCAACCAGTTTTCCACAGATTGTCTGGCAGTCACCTCACACTTTTTGTCATTTCAGCCTGTGGTGTCCAATCAAGAACCGGATCAGTAACAAAGAAATGAATTAAGGCTTTTTATGTTTGTGGACATTACAAACACAAAGTCTATATTCATTTCTTGTGAACGAAAAGGCCTGAAAACAGGTTAAACTGGTTACCTGACAAAAACAACGTTTTTGCCTGACAGTAAGAAAAAGAGTAGACTAAATCTAGAAAAAAAAAAAGACCTTGAGATAAGTTGAAAGAGAAGTAGCTGCAGTCAATGTAGGATTTCAATCCATCTTGTATCTAGGCTGATAATCCTTAAATTTTGGAAATGGGATCCAGCAGAGATCCAAGACAGATTCCTCTGAGCCGCTCACGCAATCTGTAATCACCAGAAAAAAAGTTTCATGGTGTAGTGCAGTGATTTACTGCCAGACTTCTCTAAAGTTGAAGGACTTGCCAAAGACAGGCTGAAAAAATAACGGTCCAAACTGAGGCAGCACAGGTTGAGATATTTTGACTTTTATTCCCCAAACTGGACTTTAAAAATGCCAGATCCTACGCTTCCCATAATGCAACTCCATAGCAAAATTGGGCTAGACCTGGTAAAATACCCATGGCATTAAAAACTCATCCCCAGTTTTAATGCAGGCTTCTTGTCAAGCCAAGAAGAGGCCAAGAGACTTTTCACATGTGTCATTATTTTGCCTTTTAAAGTGTTTTTGTGGTGTAATCTGATTCCATTTGATCTCATATTGTATCTCTACGGGAAGATCTAGGTGAAGTGAAGAATAAAAAATGGGAAAATGTCCCAATGAGGGCGAACACAGTTTTTTTCTCTCACAGTTGAATCAGTGAAGCATTTTAACTTTTGCCATTTTCTTGCTTTAATTAGTGAACATTGTCACGACCCTGTCTCTCACAGTGAACCCACGAATACAGCGTCACGTTGGTCTTATCATTTCACAGTGATAACAGCACTCTTTGTTTTGCGTATATTTAATATGAAAGAAAGCTGAAAATAAATGGTGTGGGCTGGTCAGATTATTCTTATGGTTGTATTAAGGTTTTTAAAATAACTCTTCGATATTCACATAATTAAACAATAATTTATATAATAATAATTAATTTAATTGGTTGCTATGTGAAAGTGCATGGACTTCTGGCTCTATAAAACGGATGCCTAAGTGATGCTCTTTCTTCTATAACTTTCCAACATTCTCAAGCAGGTCAGGGTTGATTTATTTTAAAACAAATTCATGTGAGTATGAACAAAAATAATACCAAGGTCAAAAGCTGGAAAATGGCTTCAGAGGAAGCGTGAGTTGGGTTAAATGTATGTGTCCTCATGCCTTTGCGTCAAACTGATGAGTGTGTACGTGGGGCAGCCAAGTGTGAAAGTGTGGTTGCATCGAGTGTAAGGGGTTGTGTGTGTGTGTGTGTGTGTGTGTGTGTGTGTGTGTGTGTTTGTACCTGCATTCGTGCACTCTCCACAAGTCGACGCAGGTGAACGGGGCGCTACACTGGTTCCTTTTGCAGGAGTCAGACGAGCACCCGAGGGAGAGGCCCTGCACGCTGACCTGGGAAACCCCATCTCGCGGCTGGCTGTCCATTGGCATATAGCGACCATTGAGGCGTAGGTCCCTCATGCAGCCTGCAGCAGGAAAAATGGAAAACAGAGCTCAGTGGAACAAGAAACACACTGTTATCTACATTCACCAACACAGACACACAATGTAATTATACTGAGCCTGGTGTACCTGTGAGCTAACACTCGCTGCATAAATCCAATGTTGTTTTTAAGACCCAGACTGCTCTGTCACAGTCAGTGCTTTCCAAGGTTGGCTAAATATATTTTAGTGGATGCAGTGTTATATTGATCTCCATGTTGTGAGGTGTTTATTACAGCATCTTAAAAATGCCATTTAGGCTGTTTGTAAAAAAACATCAGAGAACACAGAAGGCAAAGACTTGCACACTTGTGGGACTTCACATGATGTGCTCCGTGGTGTTTGGACAGCTGTGCTGTTTACAAAGGTCACTGCCTCTCTGGGGTACATGACTGAGACACTTACCAACACATCTGGAAGACTGTCTGCAAAATGCTGCACACACAGTAACCAGCAGAATACAATGAAATCATTTCCATAGGTTTTTGTAATTTCTGTAGCCAAACTTCAAACTGAGATCCGGGAACATGGTAACATTGCTAAAAAGAAGAATGAGCAGTTGGATGCAGATTAGTCAAATAACTTTGAAACTTAGCACCTAGCACTACCTGAGACTTACTAACCAAACTGTTCATCAGAACATATACATAGACAGAGTTCCTGGTTCACCTTTACACATCGGAACTAGCCACAGTTCAGTCATTGGATCATTAATCAATAGAACACAATATTATGTGAAGGTAGAATACGGTTTGCTCGATCTCCCCCCTCAGGGTCGCCCCTGTAAGGATTAACAGGATAGATAATGGACGGATGGATGTAGAATACTGCATAAAGAAACACAGATAGTTTGGGTCTACTCTCTGACTTTGTTCAGTGTATCACAGAGTGGGGAGCCACACTAACACATTACGACCAGTAGAATGATAATGTTTTTAATGACGACTTTGTCCTGGTTATCATTTAATTGTCTCTTGCAGTTATAATTGTTTTTTTTCTCCTTCTATTGTAGCCTATTGTTTTACGTTTTACTTTAATTTAATAAAAAGAACAATCTGTTTTACATTGAAAAATTACACATGAAGACACTAATCTAATGTCAATACCAACATGAAATGTCAATGTGCTTTCCTACCGACAGGTCTCACTGCAGAGCAGAGCTCCTCAGATCGGTTTCCTGGAGGCTGGGGTAACGTTTGAAGGTCTGCAATTACTCATCATGTCTACCTCAGTGTAGTGGATGTTGCTCAAGTGTTTCCATGGAGCGACGGAGCCACGAGTGTCAGAGGTCATGTATTTCTACTGTTTATGTTCTCAAATCAAAGTACACTTTCCCAGCACCTCTCACATCTGCCTCCTTTGAAACAAAATACTTTTAAAGTCCATTTAAAAAAAACATGCATTGTCTTTTACTGCCCGAGGCACAGTCGGATACACCTCTCCCAGTCGAACTCCAGGGAGCTCTCTCTCCCTCTCTCTCTCTTCCTGTCTCTCTCTCTTTCTATCAGTCTCTCTCCGTGGTTCTGACCTCCTCTTCTCTCTGTTATCACACAGCGTTTTGCCTTGTTCCAGTTTCTGTACATCCTCATTCAGACTACTTTCCTGGGTGAGTCTTTTCGACTGCATGAATCATCATGTGCAGTCCCTCCTCGCTCTGTCTCTTTTACACCTGGGCTGAACGTTCACTCAATACTGTACGTTATGACTCATCCTCCGACCTACATTAAACCAAGTCAGTTTTGGGGAATTCATTCTTTCAGACTGCCTGTCATTTGTAGCCGAGCCTCAGAAGAATCAGCGTGTGCCCATTGTGTGGGTTTAGTCATGAGAGAGAAAGTGGAGTTGGCATTGTTCCACCCAGCAATTTTTAGATAAAAAGTCTGACATTCCGGGAAATAATCTCATTTACTTCCCTGCTGGAGTTAGATGAGAATATCGATATCTAATGTCTGCAGAGCAAAGACGAAGCTCTGTGGAAAAAAACAACGCGGATTACTAGTGGTTTTACCTGTGGGGTTGTACTGTATTACAGGCGATGGGCGAGGTCACACATAGACAAGTAAAGGTGAATGTCTCAGGTAAAAAATCACCAAAGCTTGAACTCCAAGCTAAGCTCCACTGCGGATTTGCTTCATCACAGGAAGTGAAGGTTTTATTCACCCCCCTCGCTCAGACAGAAGTGAACAGGAGGGGAAGTTTTGCCACTGCTACATTTGCGTATGTGCCCAAGTAGCTCTACTAACCGGCGACTGAACAGACAGATAAGAGAGTGGTGGTCTTCAGGTTAAACTTTCAGCACCATAGAAAACATATAGAAAGCACATTTATGGAAATGTCAAGCTAGAACATGGCCAAGACAAAAGTAACAAGAGGAAAATGCACTCTTGACAACTGTACAGAAGAGTAGCACCTCAAGCAATTGTGTGTGAACTGAGTTGTCTACTTCTGCAGCAGAGGTCGGCAACTGCTGGCCCACGGGTAAAAACCGGCCCACCAGCAATAACATCCAACTCTCCAGATCATTTTGATAATCTGATTATTGTTATTGCATCATATTGGACTGACACAGACAGAAGTGTCATGAGTGCTGATCACTTCCCTCTTTAGCAATTTGTCTAAGAAGTAAAATCACAACGTGGTTTTGAAGAGCAAGGTTAGTAAAGATATTGCAGCACAAAACAAATGGTTCCTGTCAAACAACAAAAAGTGAACATTAGCTGCTTATTATTATGTTCTAAAGAAGCCCAGTGGCTGTCAAAAAATGATTAATTTCTAATATATGATATATTCATTTTGATAAAAAGTTTTCAAAAACTTGAATGGAAAGCATCAAAAACTGTTCAAGTAATACCGTACAATTATGCATCGTTTTTGCTTGTTTTTAATGGATACAATATATCTGTGTGTTATATCTGCAAGTTTTGAAAAAAGTTCTGGTTTTGAATCTTTGACAAAAGCTGGTAACACACTCTGATTCACAGACTTTTTGATCCACAAGCCTTTTCATTGGAGGTCAGCTTCATTCTGAGCCTCAAAGAGTTGTTGTCAGAGAAGCCTTTCCACACACCAGGTGTTAAGAGCAGCAAATGTGAAGGTCTTTGTTATTTGTCGGCTGGCATGTCGGCTGAACCCCAAGCTCTCCGCAGCACTACCTTGTGTCAGTGTAGTTCATCAGGCTTTGCATTCACATTCAGCAGCTGTCAAGTACGTCTGCACGGGAACAGCTGGAGGAGCAAGAGGCTGAAGGACAACTTGTTAAATGAACAATAAGTTAAAATTGGCTTTTTTTGACGTCCTATAGCACAAAGTGAAACCACAGCCTCAGCGATCTCTTGGGCTAGTGCTGATATTTCCTCGTACCTCCTCAAGCTGGATTTTCAGGAATTGCAATCTGATTCAGCAGATGTGGACAGCTGCTTGACTGTTACATCCTGTTTCCGTCTACTCTCCCTTCTGCTTTCAACGAGAAACCTATTTTTAAAAATGTGCTCTGATCATCTCATCAATTTTTCGTCAACAGTTGTGGCATTATGTTCACACTGAATATTCCTCTTGTAGAGATTTTCAGTAGTAAGTATTTCGGATGGCTGATTATTTACACATCTGTTCTTTTTCTCACCTCTTACCTGTTAGTTCTGTTCTCTACGAGTGATAATTACATTCAGATGAGCGAATTGGCTCTAAAGGGGGGTGAGGCTGGGGGAGCCCATTTTCGAAGTGTTTTTCACAGAAAAGAAAACAGATTGTTCTACTCTTAGGAATTCGACACTTTGAAATGCTCTTTCTGTAGCAGTTTGACTTTTCTTACAGAAAGCAGAGGTTTGTTGTCTAGAAAAAAAAGGAAAACACTTGGAGACACCTGTGATATGTCACTGACCATATGTATCTTTGTAGAGTACGTGGAAAACTGAGGCTCAGGAGTTAGAGTCCGTCGACCACTAACCAGAATGTCAGTAGTTCCCAGGCTGCCCCATTCTGCATGCCAAAGTGTCCTTGGGCCAAATATTGAATCAAATTGACCCTGACTGCTGTGCCGGCAGTGTTAGAGTGATGTGTGACAGATACAGTGCTGCGCATAGATGTACTGTATAAATGTGCGTGTGACTGGGTGAATTGCAAACTGTGCTGTAAAGAGCTTTGTGTGCTATTTAAATACACACCATTTATTATGCTTTTTATTAATGAATTTTCGATTAATGTCTCCAATGTGTCGAGAAAATGGTCTTTCCATCAGATCAGCAGCACACAAGTCACGTTTCATTCACGTGTCTCTGCTGACTCCTACATGAAGGGATGCATTACCTCAAACTGATATAAAAGTGTCAATGACCCACAAAGACTGCGACGCTCGGGGGGTTAAAGCAGGCGGGAGAAGTGGCTTTGTCACAAAATGTCACTGAAGTGAGAACAAGCTGAGTTCCTTTGCTGACTTCAGTGCTTGTAGACATCTCTTTGCTTTCCAATACAATAATACTGTTTTAACTTTGGGAAATGTTCGAATAGTGTTGTCTTCCCAAAAGGACTGCAGAGAAAATCCTTCTGTTCAAGCAGTGAAGCAAGTCAACAAAATGTGACACTTCAATGTGTGTTTTGAGTTGTTGAACAAGTCACCACCTGGAGGGTTTCAAACCATCTTGCACCTTGTAGGGCCAATGCTTAGAGTCAACTATTTGGGACGTCTCTACATCATGACATTTATATATATACATTTAAAAAGGTAAACATCCTTAAATCAAAGTTGGGCAGCGACTAATCAAAAGTTTAGTTTAGAAAATGTAGCTGAATCAAACTGGTTTATCGTTTATGTATGGGGAGGAAGGCATGTCTTAGCCCCGCCTCCCAGGACTATGTTCGAAAGGCATTTATTGAATTTAAGGGAGAGACACCTAACTTACACAAGCAGCTCTTCAGTCCCTCTGCTGTGGCTCCCTGTACATTGTTGTGCATGAACGCCGTTCATTGAACGCGTTCATATTTTTCGTGAACGATGACCTGAACGAATTAGTTCATATGATGAACGTGAACGTGAGTGACGTTCACTCCAGCGAGTTTTTTAAATCATCATGGGGTCACAGCTGCTCAGTGATCAGAGCAGAAGCTGCAGTTGGTTTGTACCGAGCTGGAGTTTCTGTGTCCTCCTCCACTCTGCTGTCACTTGAACTAATAAACACTCATCACTAGTTATCAGGACCTGATCAGCACATGAAGTAACTTAGTGTTTATTTGATTCGCTCCAGAGTTTATGAGGCATTTAACATCATGAAAAATTACTCATCAACATGTTGTGCTCAGTACAACATGAGACGCTCAGTCAGGACTCAGTGTTAAAGTGAGTGGAGCGACACGCAGACATGATCCGACACCATCGATTCAGAACCAAACACATGACCGTACGTTTGTCACCTAAATCATCCCAATAAAAAATAGAACAAATGAACGAGTGAACTAGTTCATTTTAAGTGTGAACTGGCACAACACTGAGTATACTGTATTACTATATATAAAACTTTAGAAGCTGTGTTATCAATTATGTTTTGCGACTCCAGACAAATGTTATTTGGTGGAAGAGGGGGCAAAATGGCTCTTTTGATAGTAAAAGGTTGCCGACCCCTGGTCTATGTATTAAATTACAGTGTTTTTTCTCCATAGTAAATTTAATCAAAACTGATAATTAGATAAGATACGGCTGTTGCACAAAAAGAGAAACAATATATAATAATAATTGGATGCCATTAATGCTGGTAGTGCAAAGGATCATTTTGAGTGATTAAGTACAAAAGAGTGGGGGCTGTTTAGGACCCCCCCCCCCCCCCAAAAGAAATCTGTATTCACTTGGCTTAGCATTCTGGAGAGACATCTTTACGTGGCTCAGGCAAATGAATGCTTGCAGGGATGAATAATTAAGAGGGAAAGATTTTCCACACAGAATGGGAGAATGTGTTATGGCACAGGAGAGTATAAATATTCTTGGAAAAAAAACTTGCATTGGAGAACAGATGGATCATAAAACGGCAAAATCGCACCGAGGAGTGTTTGGTAGACATCATCCAAACATCATGCAGGCTGCAATGAATGTGGATGTCCTCCAACTTAAAGAGCTGTCGAGGGCTCGTGTGTCTGCCCTTAGATACAACCCAGAGGTGGGAGCCGGCGCTGGACATATAAGAGCCTGGTCGTCATGGTGAGAATGATGCTCAGCTCAGGTTGTAGTACGTCACATTTTGATTAGGTCCAGGCAAAAAAACTGCTTGACAACAAAGGGGATGTGATGTGTGCGATGTGTCAAAGGGCAAAATGAAAAGGCTGGTGTGTCGTTCCGGGCATGAGAGACAATAACAAGAATTCCTCCTGAAAAGTGCTTCCAGAAATTGACTGTTTTATGAGGATTCTGACATTTTGTATGTGTTGGCTCATTCACTCTAATACATTTTCTTTATTATTAGCGCCACACACCCAGCATCTTCCCCACAGCTGGGTGGGAATGTGTGTGTGTGTGTGAGGATAGGGTGACATGAACCCAAAAATAAAAATAGAAAATTGTCCAATTTGGATGGAAAAAATATGTATGTATACACGTGTGCAGAACAACTACCATCAGTTTATCTCTTACTATTTGTTTGTATCATACAATAAACAATATATGATGCTTTAAGACTCTGATTAACATCTATTTATTATATTCAATCGTTACAAACTCTTGGGCACTATCTTGGGCTCTATGTCTCTTGCTACTATGTAACAACACAAATAGATGGTCCATGCTCTCTGATAGCTGATTCCCTCTCAGGATGTTACAACTTGTCTAAATTAAACAGAATATTTTCTTTGTCTGGTCCCTCTAGAACGACACACAGAAATGTGTTCCTATCCTATTGGCAGGGCGACATCTGTCTGTGCCTTCTCAAGCTGTAGCAACTCCTAGCTGAATCACTGGTTCAGTTAAAGACAGGACTTTTAGTCACTTACCCTGGAAGCTTTTGTTGACCGCGGATGGGAAGTTATTGCCCAGAATCACCACACTGGGGTCAATAATGATTTCTCGGCTCCGGCCTTGCGATCCCGTGACCTCCCGCTGCCCTCCACCCCCGTCCAGTTTCAGCGTCATCTCGTTGTCATGCCGATCTAGGAGGACCTCGTGCCATTCCCCATTGTCCAGCCGATACGTGGGCAGGGTTACGTTGTAGTCTCCATCACCGAGGTTGTAGAAAATACACAAGAGGCCCTGGAAGATCTGTAATGGGAGAAGAGGACGTTTTGTAAGAGGTTTAGAAGCTCAGTCAAACCTTGATCTCAGAGGTTTGATCTGAAATTGAAAAAAGTTTATTTTGTGAGTCAACTTTCCAGCCGTGACTGCTACATATTGAGGCATTGTTGTTGGTTATCGAGAATAAATGTCAACACAGAAAAGAAATGCACATAAGCCTGATGCACAATAAACTGGTAGCAACAAGTCTTCAGTGTATTCATAGTTCAGTCAGTCGACATTTATTGAGACAGCTCTGTATGGAAGCTTTTCCTCTTAGTGCTGTATGAAAGGATCAAGCGGTTGTTTTGCACATTTGAACATTTGCTAATAACATTTTTTCCATCATCTTTAAAGTGCAGAGAGAAAACTAAAAAGCCTGCGACCATTAAGACTGAGAAAAACATAACATTTTCTCTTCTGATTCATTCTTAGCCTTTTCCCCACTGTCAGGTGAATAACTCTGATTCCCTTCGTTGCAGTCTCAAAGGGCAACAGGCCTGTTTGTCAAAGTTCAACAGTTAACACAGTTTATGTTGTTATTTTTCCATCTGATACAATGTCAGTGGTGACTGTATTTAAGTGGCGCTTAGAGTAAGTTCAATCAAGAAGACTTCCTCTATGTCTGTGGTTCATTCATAAATCTTTATCGCTCTCCCTGGTAATCCAATCAGATTTTGCCACGATCTCAATCAGCCAATAATGTCGTCAAACTTTGAATCTGTTTTTTTTTTTTTTTACGTAGCTGAGTTCGAGAGATTGTGCCACAAAATGAAGCAACAGGTTCTAAATTTAGCAAACAGCTCACAGCTTATTAATACAGAACTTCAGGTTTTATCAGTGTCCCATTGTCACAATGTTGTTCAAGTGTAAACCTCAAAATCCTTACATCAAACAGAATTAGTCATACATTTCCATAGTAAATACAGGCCTGGCAGTTGACCAAAGTAAACCTGTAAGCCAAATCTGGCTCAGCTAAGACGGCTCCACTAGCTCTGCTACATGTGTTCTATCACTGACCACTGAAGAAAACTGGGGACTTAATGTGAATAACCATTTTTCCATAGATCTTGACATAAAGATTACTGTGATAATCGGAACATAAACAGACATGTTACTGCAGTTGATCTTCATTTAGCTCAACAGAAGAAAGGACCAGACCTGTCTCCCAGCAGAGTGGATCTGAATAGTATCTGGGTTTAAAACAATATGGAAACAGCAAGGTCTCTACAGGAACAGGATTTCTTGGGATAATCCACAAACCTCCCTGTAAAAAGGTCTTCATCGAGGACAGTTTTCTTCTGCCATCTGTCTACCTCAAGATGCAGCCTCAAACAGACCTAATGACATTCTGTCTCTTTGTTTAGGGACGGTGGCAGAAGTCCTCACAGCACAGATCTCACAACCTTAGCAAATTAGATCAAAACTATCTGCATGGTGAGATACCATTACCTCTGTGGTTAAAGAGGGGGATACGTTGTACTGATCCCAGTCCAAGTCTCAGGATTTAAAACAAATGAGAATCAGAAGAAAGAAAAGCGTTCAGGTGGTTGGTGAAAGACTGGATCAATAGGCCTATTTGGCCAATAAGCCAGATCGACTCCCTATAGGGTCACAAACACAGGGAAAATGAAAAAGTCTCACATTGTGAACTGTCACTCACACACACACACACACACACACACACACACACACACACACACACACACACACACACACACACACACCTGCATACCAGAGTTTTGTACACTAAGCAGAGATGACATCTTTTACATAATATGCTATGGGGAAAACCTAGTTGTCATTTGTGTTGTTGCTACGAGCCTTGTACTTGTCCTGCTGTCAGTGTCACAGACACACACACGCATGCAAAGAGTGACTGAAGAAGCACAACCTGTTGATGAAAATTGTTACAATTGGGAGAAGACGGTAAGAGAAATTCATCGATGACAACTAGGGAGAAGAAAAACTCATATGTACAAAACAGGTTTCTTCCCCCCACACTCAGATCTCAAGGATGAAAACGGTTCCATTTTGGCTCGGCAAGTGATGTCTATCACAGAGCAGTTTTCATTTAAAACAAATCCAGCAGTCTGTGTGTGTGTGATTGTGTGAGAGATGGGGATGGGGGGGTGGAGTGATCAAGTTTGAGAGAATAAGTCCGAAGGCCATTTTGAGAGGAATAGGGTGGTGGGTTCTTCATCCTCATTTCAATTTCAAACTGTTTCCTCCAAGTGTACCACTGAGCATAATTTTCTCCTCTCCACCATGTAAACAGGCGACTGAGACGAGAGCGGCAGAGAAACAGAGACAGTGAGATGGGGAGGAGAAGTGGGTATGACTACCATTAGTGCTCCCACTACTTCTCAACATAATGAGGACACAACAATGTTTTTGGTCAACAACAAAATGAAAACTGAAAAAAGACAATCACATCAACGTTCGTCCATAACTCTGCTGCATCGATCCCCGCTCCATTTTCTCTGATATAAACTAGGCTTCATTAAATTATTTGTAATAGTCAACAGAATGCAATGCATTTTTATTAGTTATCTTCTCTTTTAATGCCTAATTCAAATTTTGTTAACATTTTTTATGGGTCAAATTTGGCCTGGTAGTAACTATGGTTTTTTTATTTTGAGAAATAACATAGTAAATGTTGCCAATGCATCATGATCAACAAAAAAGCAAAACTATTGTTCCAAAATTCTATAATTATTATTAATAATAATAATAATAATAATAAATGAAACATTATTATTATTATTAATTATATAATTTTTACAACAATGTTTCCTGCCAAGAAAGTTTACTGACTTGAATTTAATTGTTTGTATATATACTGTATACAGTGTATATGGTTATGTATGAATAATAATTAACTCTGTAGATTTAACATTTTACTAAAAGTGCTGGCTAATGAATTATAACACAGGTCAAACAACAACAACCCACTGGACAGCTCCAGGTTTGTTTTTTTGAAGCCCTGTGCTCATTTCAAGGCTCTGTGATGAAGTATGAATCATATTTCAAATCCACTGGGGCCAGTGCTTTTTAACCAGGCGCACTCACAGCCACCTGATTTTACCCCCAATTAAAGCTGAGCGGAGCGCAGCAATTTGGCTCCTGCTTCGCTCCCCGGGTGGTGCGTGAGTGAACGTGTTCCACGGTGTGTGAGGTGGTGGGAGCCTTTGCAGAAGAGCCTCACACACTAGGTGTAATTTGAAGGTGTGTGACTCCATGTTTGAGTGAACAGTCCCACCACAGGGACAGTCTCATTTCCCCAGAAGCTTCCCTGCAACAGGCTGCTCTCCATGCAGCAGCATCTCGGTATCACAGACGTGCAGAAAATGTGTTAATTGGCCTTCTTCTCATGATTAAATTATCTTGTACAATTTCATATATTACTATTTAGTTAATTTTAGTTTAGTTAAACCATTGTGCAATGTCCACATCACAAGGGCTTTCTTTCCTACCTCCAGATATCTGCTCTGCAGTGAGCTGCTTTAGAGTCTAGATATTGATTTGGTCATAAAGATAAATAAATAAATAAAACCATTTGCTGCTGGGCAAATGGCATCACTTTGAATTCTTACCAGCCTAAAGGCAGATGAGCATAATTTATGTTAAATGCTCTGTGCAAACAGCCGCAGCTCCAGCCTGGTGTCGATCCGAGTGTTTGTTCAAGGAAGGTTTCTCATAATTTAAGAATAAATTCACTAAATTTCTGAGGTTGCTGGAAAGACCTATGCAATCTGGTGCCGCGAAAAACAGAAAAATACAATATTCCATGAATTAGATCATTTTAAATGAAAGTAAATGGTAAAGTAAAGGTCATTTATCATATGAAAAAAGTATTCTCCTTATTGTGTGAAACGTGTTCTAGCCTGTACGCAGATTATACATCTCGTTAGTTTTGTCATACCTCAAAATACTTGTCATCCTACAGTCAAGGCAATCTGCCTTGTAAAATAAATGAGCCGAACAGTGAGGGGCCCTGTGGAGTTTCCTTGTAAACAAACAATAAATTATCTTTTAATTCAGTGTTACTCACCAAAATGCAGTGAGAGTAATGAGCTGCACGTTGTTCCTAATCAAATATCTACAAAGCAGATTTTTGAATCCCGTACTCTTTATATTAATGTTCACTGCCATGATCAGTGGAACAGTGTGACACATGTGACTTTACTCAATTTCCCCCTGGGATCAATAAAGTATTTCTGATTCTGATTCTGATTCTGATTCCCTTTAACCAAACATTAACACACTTTAGCTCCAGATCTTCCACCTGAGATATGGGTGATGTAATCCAATTAAAATATTCTACCATAGAGTTTTCTTTTGACACAATTCAATGATATGCACTGAGGTCAAGGCCAGTGCTGCTGTTACACTGGACTGCTTTATATTAAGGTGTTTTGGGGGTTTTATATTCAGGTGTTCACATTATTGAGCCTTTATGATGAATGTTTAGTGTTTTCTTCAGTGTTTTCCTCACTATCAACAATCCTTACCAGCATCAGAAGCCTGCAGAAGAAACTGCCAGCAGCACAATCTAACCCACTCAGAGCTCCAGTCCACATATGTGTTGTCTCAGTGGCCTCTGAACTGTTAAACCTTTAAGCGGGCAGACATCTGCCATATAGCATAGCCTACGGCATAGCTACAGCAGCTACAGCACGTGGCTGTACTGTGGGTAAGTCATAACCCCTTAAAACCTAGCTGCATCAAATTCAGCTAAAGGAAAGCTGAATAAGCACTTAAAGCTGTTAGAGTAGAAACAGGGGGTGTGTAGTGTTTTTTATTTAAACTACTATAAACTTACAGAAATGGTGTGTACAAATTAATTGACTGGTAGTTAGTCGCTTTGCATGATGACTAAAATATGGTTCTGTCCCACTGTGTGGAAATGAAAGAAGGAAAGCAAGTGTGCCTTCACTTAGACTATCAACAATTCAAGGTACTACATGTGCAGCAAATACTTTTTATGGACTTTTTGTGTATATTTGAAAAGTCATAACAGTGAAGTATAACGTGAGCCTCCATCTCAGTGAGGCATGACACAAATAAAGTCAACACAAGACATGCAGTTTTTCCGTTGACCTCATGATTTCAAAACTGGAAACTCAGCGCGGGTCATCTGTATTCTCATTCTTCCACTATCCTCTCCACTGAAGGTTCCAGGAATAATCTAAGAATGAAAGTGTTGAAAAATGATCTCCTCTATAGTGTCTAATAATAATCTTCATTCTGGACTGTGATGTATATTATGTAGGTCATCCCCTGCATGTAATATTAGAGCTTATTAGAGCTCATTCATCCTAATTAGTTTGTGAAATGTGACACGTGGGTCTACATTAATAAGCATAGTTTGTTTTAACCATGTGCTTGATTGGAGTACATGTTATGATAATAACCTAACATTGTCCTATCCCAGTGTTCCCAGTGTTCAAGTCTGAGGTGAGTCTGAGTTCAGATCTAATGTTGGACGCTGTGTGTTTATGGACTTTTACCAATTTTTTTTCCTTGTGTTTGGTTTTTAGATTTTTATCTCTGTTGTTTGCTCCTTGAGTTAAGATAAGTTTTTTTCTGTTATCGCACATTCAGTTTTTTCCTGTTTTATTTTGTTACCCCTTTGTCTCATTTCTGTGCACTATTATGGTAAATTGTCTGTTTTTAGCACTGTTCTAGTCTTGATGACTTTACAGTAACATTTATTGCCATTCACACATATTCATACAGTGCATCTGGAAGCTGAATTATTATGGCCTGCTAAAAAACTTACAAAAATGTCAGAGTAGAGTTGATGCTTGAGTCTGAGTCATCGGTGCTTAAGTCCTAGAGAAAAATCGGGACTCGAGTCACTCTAATGCCAATGTAGTGTCTTGACAAGAAGGGAAACTGACACATGATCTAAAGAGGGCAGGCAGATGCCAGAAACTCTGAGACGAGATGAACAGCACAAACGCACAACAGTGACATGAAGGAAGAAGAATTGATGCGAGAGGCAATGATGGATAAAACACAACAACACCAAAAGAAAAACCCAAAGAAAACAAACAGACACAAAGATGAGATAATAGAAACTGAAAGAGTGAGGGAAAAACGGTGCAGTTTCACTGAGAGGAGAAGCAATAATGAAGACTCAGACTTGTCAAAGCTCTCATATCTCAGCGACACATCATAAAACTGATTTACTTCCAGTATTTTTCTACCTGACAGGGGCTCCTATTTCCTCACTTCACACTCACTTACTTTCTCTCCATGGGTAAGTCCAACCCATACAATAGACTTCATCGTAATATGCTTTTAGTACAGTTTGAAATGTCGAACCCAGACAAGGGGATGTATACACTCCTTCATTTCAGGTGATACATGATATTTGTAAACAGCGCCTGTCTTTTCCTCCCAAAAAGAGAGCTATAGTGTTAGTAATGCTTAACAACTGCGGCCTGTGAGGCTCGGTGAGCATCACACTTGTGGTTGAAAGATACAAAATTGGCACCCATGGTTGTGTCTTGTTCACCTGACAGTTAGCGCTGCTCTTAGGGTGCTCCTCTGTCAGGGAGCACACAGTGGGAGCTCCAAACACTCACTGTAATGGAAGGAATAACAGCTTGAAACAGGCCCCACGGTCATAGAGCGTGTCAGTGAGTGAGATGAAGAGGGATGCCAACGTTGGACATATGGTGCTCCTCGTGATTTGTTAATGATCGCCGATCGAGGTATGAACACTGCAGCAGATCACCTACTTGAGTTCAATATTTGAGTCAACCAAATTAATTTGTAATTTTGGCTTCCACTGTTGGCGTGCAGTGCGTTAGTGGGAGAGAACACTGTGTTGTTATTTCATTTTAATTCCATTGGCTCTAATAAACAGCAAAGCTGGTGGAATCTGAATCGGGTACAGAGCGCAACAGCACGACTCCATCAGTGTCAGTGCACAGACAAGAACACATCCACAATCACATCAGACATCCCAATAGGACCATCAGAGACATGCAGTGTGAAAGCAGGACCATAGATCGCTGCCAGAGTGCTAGAGTGTTTCTCACACCAATATTATGAGGTATAAACTATACAATTATGTTGAAATGTTCAGTCTCAACATATTGTGTACGTTACATTTAGTTATTGTATCAGTTATGTAAGACAAGATCGCAGACTGTGACATCAGACTGCTCTTGGTACCAGTGGGTTTTAAACTCAATAGCATCACAAACTCTGAACAAATGTTTCCATTGCTATTTTTTCTCTCTTTTTCTGAGCTCTCGTTGAATCTGCTGCACCATCTGACATTTTCTCACACTTTGTTGCTGCTGTAAGTACACACAAGTGACAAAGGTGCAGCCAGCACATGTCAGCTCTCTGAAATGTGTTGAGCCGCCTCCCTTTCATAGATACTGCAATTGTCTGAAACTCTACAGGACAGATTGTTCCAAAGGATGTTTGCTCGTCTTGTACTTTGATCAAGGTCAAACTTGTCCGTCCAAAGTCTGTTATTCTATTCAAATGTGTGTTGAATAGAGATCTAGTGATGAGAGCCACAGGCTGTTTATTTTCATCTATGTCTTACTCATTAAGAGCACTTGTTCAACTGAGCATCTCCACTCATGTATGTAGATAGATTTTCCACATACATACATTGTTCATAGCGCATTGACAGACAATACTTTATATCATCATGTTCAGAAATTGAGCAGTTTTAATATGAGCTGTGCATTTTCCAGGGCAATGTGATTGCTTTTTTCAGTAAGAAGTAATATAAAGGATTTATGTTTCAGAGATTACATTACAGTTACTAATCACAGCAACCCTCAGTTACATTTGGGGTTCAGCTCGTTAGTGTTGAGCAGTAACCTCTACCAAAATGAGCAAAACTGTTTCTTATTCAAATTCTCTGTATTCTTGGCTGATGTGGCATGTCGTATGTTAACCACAGGTAAGCGTTCACACAGCTCCTCTTATTTTAGACTTTGCGAAAATGTAAGTGTAATTCTAAAGTCAGGACGTTCTGGAGAGCTGGTGCAATCACCAGGTCTAAGGCTGCATCCCCATTACTAGGTTTTTGTTTGAAAATACAAAGACTCTGCTACAGATACCCCCTGGCATCCACACTAGTTTTAGAACAGAGATGTTTTAAAAAGCTGCTTGTTCTGATTAAGTTAAACCCCAGGGCTGTGTTTTGGTGGAGTCTGGTGATGGGCAGAAACAGAGATGCTGATCGGCTCTTTTCCTTCACCACGTAGCCTTTGCTGATTCATCGGGCTCCGTTCACATGACACATTCCTGAAAGAATACTAATGGCATCAGCCTCGGCTACCAGTGTAGAACGTCCGTAGTAACAGTCCCACCTCATCATTGGTCCAAGCTAAGAAATCCCTGCTCGCCACTACTGCTTCTTGTCTGTAGTTTAGCTCTTTCTGCAACAACAACAACCACATCCTTCCTGTTTGCATCAGCCTACACATGCCAAGTGTACGTGAATATTGATATGTCATTTGATATGTGTGTTTAGCCATGACTGGGATTAAAACTAATAGAGTGTTGACAGATTAGTGAAATTAAAAGGCCTGTCTGTTTAAGTGCAATGGTGGATATGGAGTTTTGAGTGACAGCTGAGTTACAAGTGTTAAGTAACAAGTGACACCTTACTTTTCCTGCAAAGTAATTTGTGAAGTAATGCAATTACTTGATTCATTTTTCATGTATAATAACTACAACGTAACCAACATTGCTCCACTGCGTTCTGAGCTGCAGCCTCTGAAACATCTTGACTCAACTTTACAGGGGTTAGACCGAGCCCGTCACCCACCGGAGTAAGAAACACACCGCAACATGAAAGCACGCGTACGACACTGAGTGATATCAAAGAGACGGTGCACCTCCTACACTACAGAACATCTTTCATCCACAAAAGAGGTAGTGATCTGCCTCCACATTCAAGTACTTCCACACATCACCTGAGCCAGCTCACTGCTCAAGACTTCAAGTTGTCATTGAACGTTGTTAAAGCTTGCATGTGAACCTTTGACCTTATTATCATGTTACATATATGATTCCCAGTGGTTTAGAAAGAACTGCCACACTGTACTCTTCAACAAGATTTGAATATTTTGGTTTTGTTCTTAAGTCCTCATTGATTTAGAGTAATATCCACATGAATCTAAATTAATGAATCTAAATTAAAATAAAAACAACTACTCTTTAATCAGAGAGGGTAAAAGTAACTTAAAATAAATAAAATGTCATATCTCAAGCCGACTATGTTATTGTATTGCAAGTCACACAAACACAGCAGAGAGACAGAGCGCCTCACATTGCAGCCAGCCATGAGTAACGCATACTAATTATTCCTTCTGATTAAAAACAAATAGAAGAATTGCATTAAAAAAAACTAATCCTAGAAGGCAACATGGTTATATTTCTATCAAAGAACATTGCAGGGTTTCCAGTGTTTCACAGTGGGGAGGCTACTTCATAGGATTACACACATTTTCATGCTCTCTGCACTCGGGAATAAATGGACTATTTATGTCGGATAAATGATGTGAACCCGCTCCCCATGGGGCTGTGCTGAGGGAGCAGAATGACATTTAAGACATTTGAGAGGAAATTGTCGGAATGACGGATAGAGAGGAGAGACAGATGGGTGTCAGACAGGGAACAGAGGAGAGGTTGTACCACGACGGCAGCTGTGCTATGGAGGATCATCAACATTTCAGACGCTGATGTTTGATCAATACCTGCGGTCGCAGCATGGGGTAGGAGACAGTGAGAGGAACGGACTGGGAAGATATTGCATGATGCAAATGGGTAAGACAAAACCGAGGGAGGCTGGCGAATATAATCATTATATATAAAGAGGAGAATTCAGGTGTGAGCAAAGCAACCAAGGTGAAAAAATAGAGCAAACGAAACCTTCAAGCCAAATAAGCAAATAATACATTTACTGTTCTCAGTCCTGGCAGTGTTGCTGTCAGTGTTCATCTTAATCATCTGCACTATAATACACTGCAGAAGAACTAGAACAGGTATGAGCAAAGACCGCTGCTCCAAGGTGCCTGGAAACTGTATTCTCTTAAACGACCAGAAGAGGGCCACTCCACTGGTTGCAAAAACAAGTTTAATTTCTATAGAAGTCAATAAGAAAATTGCTCTACGTCTTCCTTGAATTATAAGGTAAGTAAACATTTTCCGATGGAGTTTATGGTCTGCATCTCTAGTTTCAAGCCCTTTTCAAAACAGCCTGGTATCTCTATTTAGAGTCAGATAGCATGGTAAGCATTGGGGGGCGTGGATACAGTGTGACTGACAGCAATAACCATCCAGTTGGTGCAGGTGGCAGGTGTAGCTGGGTGCAGTGTCCTCGACCTCTCAGTCACGTTCACAGGTCCCCCCCCCATCTACTCCAAACATGGTTACTTCTGGTTTACAAAACAAACAAACAAGATGGCGCCGGACAAAATGCCAAACTCAAGAATTCAAAAGTGAGGTTCACAACTGGGAACTGGGATCATATCTGTGACACATTACAGTAGTTAAACTAATGTAACACTGGTCAAACAAATCAATAGGTTAGCATGGTGGAAAACATGCTAACCATGCTGACCTTTGTTGTTAAGAGTGATATGAGAAAAAACAACAGTGATGGAGCTAGAACAAAAGTTAGTGTCAGCTAATGAAAGAAAGACAGAATATATATATATGTTGTTATTTAACTGGGGCCCGAACAGAAATGTAAAAACAACAGTTGGTGGTTTTATACTGCTCTATTAGTGGATTTTTCACATGCAGGTAAATCTGCCAAAAAAAGCCAATCGACTCCTTTCACATCACCAGCAGATGACTTAGCCTTTCTGTTCGGACTCAAAATGGATCCATGGGTTGGAGCTTCTGTCAGTGATCATAAACTGGGGGGCCACATCAGGCCCTCGGGCCACGTTAGGTCCACTAAAGCTTCCCCTCTCCGACCGGCAAAATGTTAATGAATTCAGAAAATGTGAGGAGGAAAAAAAACGAGTTCTGGTATTTAGGGTATCTGGCTGAAACAGCGTTTCTCATACATTCATTTATGTATGGCAGCCCACCACAATATCAACATTGACGCCACATATTGATTTTCAATTTTTTTTATTACGATTTCAAATGGGTAAAATCTTATTTCATTGTAAAGCACAGTGTGCAGCGCATTGATTTGCTCAGCCTCACCTTGCCCCACTCTCTGTCTCTCTCTCTCTTTTTCTCTTGCTCTCTTAGCCCTTTCTCTCCATGCACTCTAATCAAAAGCCCATCATGTGCAGGATGAAGGTTTGTTCTTGGCTTTTCCCTGCAGGGAAGCCGGCTGGCATAGCTGCTAGTCAATAACAACCGCTTGTGCAAGTAGATAACATTAATGTTGATTATTTAACTCTGAGTCCGAGAGTTTGCTCCCTCAGTCCACATGAATATTGAAAAATGTTTTCAAAGACTCTAAAGGGCTCATCCTGAGGAGGCACAAACACAGTCTGGACCAGACGAGTCAGCCAAACAGAGAAGCCAGAAACATAGGAGACCAAATGTTGAAAAGTTGAACAGTCCGACCAGTAGTTATCCAATTAATTTGTTTCAAATTGTTTCAGGCTTCAGTTTGCACTGCTGTGGCAGCACCAGAGGGTCGGGAGGGATATATGTAGCTAATGAAGAGAGAGATGGAGGAGGAGGAGGAGGAGGAGGAGGAGGAGGAGGAGGAGGAGGAGGAGGATAGCAGCCATCATGCTGCTGTGGGAGAACCAGAGAGGGCAGACGCAACATGTGAATCTGACAGCAAACACAAATGGAGTGTGTTGTTCAGTTATTTATTAGTCACCACCTGGCAATTAAAACATTTCCAGTGTATAGTACATTATGAAGTGTATCTTTAAATAATTGATTTCACAAAACCCCCGCCCCCATATTGATGCAAATTATCTTATTAGAGTTTTATGAGAGACGATTTACTGACCCCAAATATGTGTGTGTGTGTCTTTTAACACTGAAGCGGGATACTAAAAATAACAATTAAGAAAGTGAATTTAAATTTTTCTTTTAATAATAAGCTAATTAGAAGAAGATTTTTTATGTTTTATAATTCTTATTATTTGTATTATCTCGGCCCCCACAGTGTCTGCTCAGAGGAATTCTGGCCCCAGGACAAACGTAGTTGTTGATCCCTGTCATGGACAAAATAATACAGTGTGTGCTTTAACATTGTGGTCGTGGGCAGGTGGCAGATGTGTTTGCCGTGTTCGTGTCTCAGAGAGCTGTCACAGTGTGAAGAGGGCGACCTAGGGAGGACTGTACCCACTGAAGACAAAGTGAAGGAGGCTCCACAGTCCCCAGCCTTCACTTTTTGAGTTTGTGATCACAGACCTTCAGCCCAGGAACAGATAGCGGAAAATGCTAATCAAAAAATGTGTGCATACAATAGCTGAATTTACAAAACTGTCTACAAACGCTCTAGTCAATTTCAAGTATAAGTAGGCACCTATATGCAGCCCACGTGCAGCCCACGTAGGACAACCAGATGTAAGTATGTCAAAAAAGTATTTTAGTCCACTTTCTATAATACGATGTGAAACCAACCATGGGATAAAGACCCAAACCTGGACTTACAGGTGAGACACAACCTAGAACTGTGCAAAAACAAAATAAATCACATTCTACTGTAAATAATTCTGAAAATGAGCTTTAACAAAGTCACACACACACACACACACACATGCATTCAGCAGACTTACCTCTAGTCGCAGGTATTCGCTCTGCTCCTTGGAGGTCAGGGTGAGGATGGTGCTGCTGTGTTTGCGGGTTCGAACCAGGACTTGAACCCACGTCTTGCGGGCTGGCAGCGGGGATGCTAACTGGTAGTGCACGTGACTATGTCCGTCGAAGGAAAACTCGGGGACCTCTGGTGTTGGTACACACACACATAAACAAGACACAAACCAGTCAGATGGTGATATAATTGAGAATAAACACAATTAAGGTTCTGAATGCAGTGCAACATTTTATTGATGCAGAGGACGCTTCACTCCAGAAGGAAGTGACTTCGAGTAACTTGAGCGAAATCAGACCCTAAATTCCCCTCATATGCAGAGAGGCACGACAGAATATGCAAAATACACAAGACATGTGCGCTTGCGACTTCTTTTTTTACTCTCGTGCTCCCAGAAGTGGATTTTGTGGAAGCCTGCCAGACTGAACCAAGCACACCTCAAATGTTTCTTAAAGCCATTCTTCCATCTCATAGCATTTGCTAGTTTTTTTTCTTCTTCTTTCCATCTATTGCTACCACAACTCTCCCTCTTTGTCTCCTCTCCTCCATGAAACTTTCACAAAGTTGAGTGGTTCAGGACATCCTGCTTGAAGGCAATGTCAAATTTTTTGTTTCTCTTAAGGCAACCGGCTGTATCTTTTAAAACTTTATGTTGTGTTTCCCTGGTAACTGCATGTCTCCATTTTACACCAATAATCTTTAATTCAAACATAGATTGCTCAGTATAGAGGAGTGTGGTGACAAAATCCCGGAAGTTAAGCACCTTCAGCAGTGAGAATATTCTCTCACTGCTACTTAGATTTGTATCGATCTATATTTTCATGCATCTTGGGGAATTTAAAGTACTGCAGGAAATCCTTCATCAGAATACTACAAACCACTGTGCTGTTCAAACTCATGGCTGTTTCTCCAGCTGGAATCCCTGGATTACATTTCATTGTCTGACCAGTATCTGAAACAACACGGCCCAACCAAACCAGCGGCATTAATGCAGGGGAGTCACAATACTAGATGTATGTACATTTTCATGTTTAAATATTTCTGAGTGACCGGTCATTTCATTTTTGTAAGAACTTATAGTCAAAATATGATCAGTACAATTAAATACTGGAGCAGGTGTAAACACAGTTGGGCTGAAGCGTCTCCAGGCACAATCTGGACATAAAACAATTTCGCACACAGGCAAAGAGAAGACAGATGACAGAAGATGATGGTGATGGAGAGATGCATTACATATCCCCAGCTGGTTTCAAAGTGGGGACATTGTGTGAACACTCAGCATCTTAACACCTAAAAAGGAACAAGCTATTGAGAAGGTATTTTCTCTTTTTACACGGATTTTTCGTTGGTTTTTTTTGCTCTGTCTTGCCAGATTGCATCTAGGCTGTGTTTTCACGGGCCTGTAAAAGTAATCAAGAAACATCCCATAAACACAGCCTGTGTGTGAAAATCTAAAGAATACACACTACTTTTTCTTCCTGCCTCATTGGCTGCCAAAACCCTCCATTTGCCCCACTGACTCCAGACTTTGCTGTTTTTCTTCCAAAAAGATAGGAATCATCTCATGAATATGGAGCGTGATTCATTCACATTCCTTCAGTCATTTATTCATTAATTCACCCACTTAATTATTCATTGAAAATGTGTCTACTTGCCCTCGGTTGTTTGTAGATGTCCACAGATGACACTAATTATGACTCACTGACAAAATAAATCACTGTGGAGCATGAGAGCGGTTTAAGACCAACAGGGTGTCAACTGAGAGTTCAGCTGTTAAAGAAAGGACATTTTGCAAATTTTCTGAAATAGAAGATTTATTTCTTAACATATATTTTGCACATTGTTTTCTAGCACATCTGAGCGAGTCCTGTTGGAGAGGGTTACGCTCCTGAAGGACGGGTAGAACGGGTGGTGTGAGAATATGTGGGGACATGGACACAGCAGTGGTAAGTATAATTGACCCTGGTTGGGTCCAACAATGATAATATTGTTTATAATTGAATCTAGGTTTACTAAATAGGAGGCTCCCACCCTTAATGTGCAGGAGGATATTCACAAATTGGCTTCGAAGACTGAAACTTTACACTTCAAATTAAACAAGTGAGTTCCTCTACTGTGCAAGACAAAAAACAGCTTGCAATGTGATGCATCCTATCCTCTTGATTCCTCACATGAGACACTAGTGGTGCCGTGCTTATTTTAAGTGTGATAATTCTGTGGGCTGTAAATTCACGTATCCAAATAAAAAGTAATTAGAATAATTATGACCTTATTATCATTATACAGGTTTATGTTTGCAAGATGTTTAAGGTGAGAAACCATCTGTTTCCTCCACAGCACAGTGAGCTGAATTGTGGCCAAGCCTTAAAAAAAAATCCTTTGGGTGCCTTTGGTGACATAAAACTTTAAGACCTACACGCTGCCCAACATTTTACTTCCGTGCTACAAACCTGTTTTCTTATATGAAGTATCTGTGCTCAGACTCCATTATTTTTAAGTGCTGAAACTCACAGATATTTAGGTTTGTGGCCACAGAGCACATGATCTGTCCTGAGCACATGGACGATTTAGATGTTGATGGTCAAAATAAGTCCCAAAAAAGAAAAAAAGTTGGGCTTACCCTCTTCACACTGGTGTCCTGTGTACCCGGGCACACACTGGCAGCTGAAGGAGCCCCACTCGCCGTGACAGCGACCCCGGTGGCCACAGGACGGATAGCCCATGTTGACACAGCTGCTGTCGGTGGTCAGGCAGCCCGGGGAGCTGGACTGGGAATCGGCCGGGGAGCCCAAATCATACAGCTGAATTGAGGAGATACAGATGAGGAGATGAGAAAGAGGTAGAAAATTTAGAGCGGATGAGAGGATAGAAATGGGAAGAAGAGGAGAATAGAGGATACAGATAAGGAGATGGAGAGGTAGAAAACCCAGAGAGGACAGGGGAGAGATAAAGGATGGGAGGAGTGGGTAAGGGGTGCAGAAAGATGAGAGGAGATATGAGGGTGGGAAGAAGGAAGAGTTGCCAATAAGTTAGTAACTTACAAACAGGAAACAAAAAGACAAAGTGACAGCAGAGAAGAGGGGATTTGGGAAGGCACAGCACAGAAGGTACTTAGCCAGAGGGGAGTAAGAGTGAGAAAAGTAAGAGGAAGAAAGCTTTCAGATGTGCTGTTGGTCATGAGCTCAGGGTACACCGTGGCCTTCTCTTCTTTTCCACTCTCATCCCCCTCTCTCTCCTCCCACTACAGTGATGAAACCAAACACTGGACTGATCCTCGGACACACAAACAGCACAGACGGCTGCACAGAGCTGAAAGGACATCAGAACCTTGAATGGCTAAATTTGTGTCCCTCACAAAAGTGCGTCATAAAAGACATTAATATGTCCCATCTCTTCCCTCCCGAACCCAAACTTTACGAGGGCTGTTGGTGCTGTGCGAGGATGAAGGAATCGTAAAAACTGACAGGGAGTCATGCCGGCCGGGAGCTGCTGATTGGCTCTGACCTCTAGCAAATAGACACCTATTGGCTGCTGACCTTTAAAAGCTAGGGCTCGTCTGCCTACAGGGTTTGGAATG
This sequence comes from Hippoglossus hippoglossus, assembly GCF_009819705.1. Taxonomy (NCBI): domain Eukaryota; kingdom Metazoa; phylum Chordata; class Actinopteri; order Pleuronectiformes; family Pleuronectidae; genus Hippoglossus; species Hippoglossus hippoglossus. Next base: position 27,855,717 of record NC_047153.1, on the reverse strand, counting down.
ATCACGTTGATTGCTTAGGAGTGAAATACAGACATTAGCAATCAACGACTGAAATACACACATTGTCGTGTGCAATTGATTTGACTGTGCATCTTTGGGACTGTAGTGTTTGTGTGTGTGTGTCTGAGCGGAACTCTTGAATTAAGGGCAGAAATACACCTGATCCTCCCTATATTACAAATTGTGGCATCAGCTGAAAAGAGTGTCGCACCCCCACACAGAGACACTGTGGGCTGCCCTATTTGTGAGAAATTACTTTCAGGTGTTGGTTATGAAAATCTTTCAGCCCACAGGAAACAAAATTAAAAGTCCAGACTGAAATACAAAGTATACAACTGCGAGCGCAGTGATTACAGTTTCACATCAAGGGGCTGAACCTTATACCTCTGTCTCAGGTCAGCGGGGAGAAATGATCGAGAGCGACACATAAAGAAATCCTGTTTGTGGATGTTCCAGCTTTACAACCATATGTGACTGATGAGGCTCTGACTGCAGAACTTCATGGGCCTCTGCTCCTCCGGGAACCTGTCTTGGTCCGAAATGTTTTCTGCATTTTTTTTCCATTAAAGGTGGGCTAAGCAATTTTAATCCAATACACTTTTTTGTCAAATTCTGATACATCTCCTCACGGTCCGCTGGTTTGAATACACAGCCCTGGCTCTGTACTTGGGAGACAAAGAAAGCTGGAATACCCAAACAGCACAACACTGTTTCGGCTAATCAGCAACAACGGTACAAAGGGGTCCCTGAGCCAGAAACAGTGATTTCCCAAGATATACAATATAGGTAACGTTATATTAGTCCTCTTTCTTGAATCGATTTTTAATAAAACACCTGGAAACATTACCTGAGATAATGTAATAATTTGTCTGCCTTCTACAAACAAGGGGTGGGAGGACGAACGAGAAACGTAGCCTCAGACAACGTACACCAGCGCTACTGTTTCAGAACGTGATAAATACTGTTAGCCACAGGCAATGCTGACACTGCAATCTCACAGGAAGTTACTGTATACCCACAGTATTTTTTCCAGTAGCGCTCCAAATGCTAAGCACCACAGACTACAGCTGACCCAAGACCGTTTTTATCGGTGGAGAGACCACCAGGAGTTGAATGCGATGAAAAGGGATGAAGAGGTTTTTCTGTCTCTGCTTGTCAGGTGGGTAACATTCATTTTGGTTTTGCAGAACCAGTATCGTGTTGTTCCGATTGTTAATGTTTGTGGAGACTAATTCCAACCTTTTAAGATCAGCAACGACTCCACATTAAGCATGTACTGCTCCCGGACCACAGCGACCACATGCCGGTATGTAACATCCTCCGAGGCAGCAGCTAATTATTTGCAGCGGTAACGATACTTAATTGTCTCACTGTCTGATTCTTCAAGTGCAGACAGACACACAATGCCGCGGCTGATACTGGTCGTTCAATGTGTAGTTTGTGTATATACAGAGAGTGTATTTTGTCTACAGATAACGTTAATGTTTGTGGTGGCTAAATTACAACTAGTAGATGTGGAGGTGGATCAGTGAGAACCTCCAGGGGAACCAGGGAGAGTTGATTGGCACAGCTAAGATCAGTTGGCCAGTTAACTCACCCTGGATTCATAACGCCGGGTTCATACCAGACGCGGAAGCACCCCGAAGTGCCGCGCTGCGTCAATTATCGCGCGCGCAGCCGCCTGGCTGTTCACACCGGACGCGGATTTCTCTGCGCCGGTCTGCTTTCTCTGCTGGTTGTTGTATGCTCCGTTCAATGTAGGGGTTCGGGGGTAAATGATGATGGTCTTCATCTGTCTGTGTGCTTGTGTGCTTGTATTGGATTGGCAGATGGGAAACTTTCATCATGTGGGGGAATAATTCGGGGAAATTGAAACTCCAGGAGAACAGCAGGGAAATCCAAAGCATGGGATGCATATGTGATCATTTATATCATATACAATATGTCATTTATATTGTTTAAAATTGATTTTCTGTGTGTCTTCTGGCGCAATACGCTCGTGGCGAGCAAAAAAAATAAAACCATCGCTGCAGAGCGAGACCCGTCCTCGGCGCTGCGTGGCAATTCGCAGCCGATGTGAACAGACCAATTTGATTAACATGGGGGCGGAAAGGAGGAGGACAGTTTCTTTTGGCGCTGCGCTGCACGGCGCTTCCGCGTCCGGTGTGAACCCGGCGTAAGGCAGCGGTAGAGCTGCCACAGGAAGGAGCACAGGAGATCACACGAAGAGAGACACACAAAGAAACACTGAGAGGAAAAGATATGAAGAGACACACATGAGGGAAGCTCATGAAGGAGAAGAGCTGCCAAGCGAAGACTGCTGGACACTTTGAGTTGGGTTGCATTTTGATTTCATGTTGGTGCCAGTTTAATAAATAAAAAGAATACTGAAAAGCGAATGGTTCGTCTATGGCTGTTGTGGGGAGACTCCGGTGGCATCGTCGACTGCCACAGTTGAGATCAGTGGTTCACCTTGATCTTGCATCAATGTGGGGGGTGGAGCTAAAGGAGCAGTGAAGGGAGGGGTGTATTTGTTTTGGTGTTGAGTTCAAAAACATTCCAAAGAATCGCTTACCCCTCCTTTAAAATATATTTCTGGTTATGCCTTGACAACAGAAATATGCCATCTGGACCATGACTCTCCTGAAACATAGAGTGCAGAAGGCTGGCTGTGTGAAACCGGGTTTCCAACACTGGTCTGGAATGTTCTGCAACTCTTGTTGTGAGTCAAACTTTTTTGTTAATACTGAACTGCAAGTCAAGGCAGCTGGGATTAAGACAGGAAAAGAAAAACATAATTTCAACCCCTGTAACTGCTCACCTGCATACTTAAAAATTAAGTGACAGTTGTGTCAAAACAACAGAACAAAATTAAAGCAGTAATGTTAGAGTGAGAGCTGAGGGGAAGAGGACGAGCAGAATAATGACTGGACAGCGGTGGAGAAAGCTGAAAACAGACAATGGTGGATGACAGTCAGAGAACGATCCAGCTCCAGAATAGAAACACGTTTCTAAAAAAAAAATCCTCCTCTCTACTTTAGTGTCTTCTTCATCCTCACCCTCATACACTGCATCATACTTAAACAGGTTTAATACAGCTGATATGTTCTGGACATCTTGTATCTCTGACAGAAAAAAAAGCAAATGTAAAAACACACATATAAAAAGAACATATAAACAAGGTCAGGGTGAACAGACAGTACGTAGCCAGGGAACAGGATCATGACATATAATAATATATACAAACTGACAGAAATAAAGTCATAGACAAATATAGAGGCATATGAAGAAAAGCAAGGAAACAGGGGAACAGACAGAGTGGTCAGTCACAGTGAGAACACAGCCCCTCATACCTCAAATGAAACAGATGATGTTACTATAGCAACAAATGTCTCACTATAGAACATTCTGTGATAATTAAAACAGCAACGCCACAGGAACAAAAATTGAGAAAAACACAAAAACCTTACAATGTCCATCACCATTATTAATCATTAGTATTCCTACTGATGCTTGCTCTTTGGAGATTTATTATCCTCATGTCCGCCCACACGCACCACGCAGATTTTTCTCATTAGAACACAACATTTGTGCAGCCTCCCGCTACGTCTCCAGCGAAGGTGCAGCGCATCAACTACGAGCCTTTAGCGCTGGAGCAGACGGCGCTCACATCATTTTTTATCCCAACTCTTGAGATCTTAATTTAAAGGTCTGGATAAAGATAAATTGTGTTCATAGAGGAAACAAGATTACAGTTTCCCCCGAGCACGGAGGCCCCGTGGCTCCAACACACAACTAGACAAGTAGACACAAGTAGTCTTCGGAAGCGACCAAGTGACTTTGAATTTTTTTCATTTGAGGATAACTGTCAGAACAAAACTCTTTCCCACAAACCTTTGGGTTTTTATAACCGACCAAACACGTGCAAGCAAAAAGTGTCTCACTGATGCATTAAAGATGGGCCCCAACAGCTAAACATGAGTGGGCCACTAGAGAAGAGCAAGAGAACAAGGAAACAATGATCAATTCATTCCTAACCCTAACCTGACCAGAGTTCACATGTCACCCCTCATTTCTACCATCACAACTAAATGTCTAACCCTTATCCTGACCTAAACTCTAAAAGCCTCTTTTCAAGTCCTTGAAAAAAGGATGGAACAGGACTTTTGTAATTTTGTAAGTGACCACCAAATAATGGTGACATTATGCTCACACTGCAATCAGACCAATGTGTTGGGCAGAGTAGGTAATTCCAATGATGCAAAGAGCTGAAACTGACCTCATTAAAAGGAATAAGTATTGGCCATTAGTTTGTCTAAGAGCTGAAGACTCCATTGACTTTCTTCTCTCTTTCTCTTCTCTTTTCTCTCCTCGCGACCCTCATCAGGTCACTGAAGAGGATCACATGTATTAAATGCTCATTTGTCGCAGTGTTGTGTTTTTTGTGATCTTGTTGTCTTTTTCTGAGGTGACTATCTTTCAGATTTGTTCCCTTCCTGGGCTGCACACCGTTGACTGAGCTACACTGCTGATGCCGCCTCAAGGTGAGCACCCAAATAGCCCAGTGCCAGCCTATGGTAGTTGTTTTGTAATGCCAATTAACATAACATACTGTTCCTTAGATGCTGTGGTTATTCTTGATACACAGCTTCGTACATTTGTGGTGAACAATATCATTTCAAAAAGCAGAGGCCAATACAAATGTTAACGTATAAACATCTCCATTGGGGTAGTTAAAACTTCATGTTACAGTCCATACACATGAGTGATCCCAATGATATCATACTGTGAGGATTGCAGGGTTAAAAAAATGTAATAAATAAATGAAGATAACAGTGTTACAGAGTTTGGGCAAATACCCAGAGTAAAGGGGGAGGAATTGGTATCAGGAGGATTTGTCATTGTATTTGTCTATATGCATTTCATCTTTCATTTAAGGGATGTTATTGTATATAAATCATCATGTTAACATGACAATAATAATAAATAGGTGACTCAGCTTCAATTAAAGTCCTGCTCACATGCCGTATAATGTGAATTTCAGAGCATGTATTTATCCAAGACTCTTCACTTCAACAAACTTGAGATTTAGCTTAATAAAGAAAACAAAAAAAAACTATAGCAAGATCTGTTCCTACAGTACCAGCAGAGCTCAGCTCTCACAGCCCAACTGGTGCCAAGTTTAATGCAGCTGTAAGCCGACTGTGGCAAAAACAACCTGTCAAAGTTTCCACCGCCTCCTATGTAAGACGAGAATCCCTGTTCCCCTCCAAAAATATCCTGATCAGATTCAATGTACACTTGAATGTAGAGCACACTTCGTAACTGCTGCAAGAGCATGGCACTGGCAACATAATACTATTTCTCAGTGAGCTAAACACATTGCGTATTTAAGCAATAAGCCCAAAACAATTCTTATCATCAGAGAACTCCACATCTTAACCATTCTACATCAATGGAAATTCAGTCTGACATTTACGTCTAAATACCAGATATATCAGGTAAAAGAGTTCATGAAACACAAAGGCAGAATTTCTCCCTTTAGTGCGTTTGATGCCAAACTTAAAATTGCCGCAGGAATACAAAGTTTCTGACTTTAGAGGGAAGTGGGTTTAGATAAGGTTATCATACCTGAGGCCGGTGTTCATACCGAAAAGATATGGGTTTTCTTGGGGTTGGGCTCAGATTGTCATAGCTGAGCATGAAGCCCTTAATTTTTCGCCTCCTGCCGAGCAGTCGAGAGCTGCTTGAAACTCTTCACTTGAAGTCAGAATGGTCAGTGGAAAAGTTCATATGAAAGGTTCACGTTCCATTTCAACCTGGGAGTGCACGTACTCTGTGTACTATTTGAAAGTGCTTTGAGGTTACAGTTAAAAGCATAAAAAAAAACTCTCTTACGTGGCACAAGGGTACTGTGAATGCTGAAACCTGTTATTAAGCCATTTATCAGCTGGAGTGCAGGCGTGAGTTTTGCTTGCATCGGGCTGTGCTAATGGTGGTGTGGGTACGCGCGTGTGTGTGTCACTGTTGCGTGCACAAGTGTGTCACCTTGCTGTCCACGATGAAGTTGCGGATGCAGCCGGTGAAGTGTTTGTGCTGAAGCTGAGGGTAGATGTAGGGGATGTCCTCGTTCACACCACCGAGCTGCAGTACCTGGCTCATGTTCAGGTGTCTAAACAAACAGAGAGGCGTTGGCAAACACACACAGACGTAAACATCCCCTCCTGTCAATCAGGGTTCATCTTTATAGTACATTTAATACATGCAATGTCAGATCCCTGTCGTTGGGATAAAACTGTTAGAATTACTTGATGAAAGAGGGACAATGTCAACACTTTGACGAACAACTAAGAACATTTCACCTCATCATTAGTGACATTTTTGTAGCCACTGCTGAACCTATGAACCAGCCCAATGTCATCAGCCTTTTGACATTTAACACACAATATCAAACATGACAAGCAAAGCACAATGTGCTGAAAGACGATCAGATAGAGATGACAGGATAGCAGAGATGGTGATAGCAGTTTGTCACCATGAGTAACCCTTTACATATTACTCTTAATAATTGAGCCTCATATCCTGATTAGTTTTGGGTCTGTAAATAAATGAAATCCCTTAGGCTATTCACTTTGTATGTCCTTTGTTTGCTGGAAAATTGAAAATCTTTCATGTGGCAACATGTAGAAGAAGTGTGCATGTGTGCGTTCAGGGGATTGCGTGTACCTGTCGGTGTTGGGTGTGACGCCTGTCACCTCACAGGAGGAGTGGTCCTCTGTGGTCAGCCAGCTGCCCAGACCCTCCATCTCCATCACTGCTGCTCCCGAGCAGCGATCCAGGGTGAAACGCACTTCCTGTATAGAACACACAGATGAGGCCATGCTACTGTATACAAAACTAATACAAGTAGTAAAAAGCAACACAAAATCCCACAAAGTCTGTGCATGACAATTAATGTACTTCATTTTGCTTTTTTACCATAGTTACTATAACATCCTCTACTATATGTCTCTGTGACTCTGACATTTCTTTTATCAGTGCATATTGCTTTGCTGCTGCCTGCTATGTGGCCTGTTAAGGTACACAAAAAAGGAGACAAAAGAGGAGACTTCACATCTTAAACCAGCATGATGCAGTAAATGTTCATATATACGTATAAAGAAGCTCAGCAGAAGCCATGTCAACCTTTATCTAATAATCATCATTTGTTTCTTTCTTGTTGTGCACAATGAATAGCTGTGAAAAAAGAGATGCAACAACAGGCAGGTAGCATCAAAGTTAAAGAAGGTTAATTCGTACGCAAACAGTACATCACAGCCCTGACCACAGGGAGGGGTTTGTGATTTAGTCCATTGGCACCAAACTCATCCCAGTTTCTCTGTTGGTTAACAACTCAGTGTGTGTGTGTGTGTGTGTGTGTGCTTTGGCATACAGTCCTGGCCATTAGTCCTTAGTTGAGAGAATACACAGAACTAATGAACAGACTTGTTTCACATCTGTGATAAAAAGCTTTCACATGTTGTCCGAATACGAGCCAGGGAAAATTGTTTTCACTGTTTGTCCAAAGAGCAGACGTTTCAGTTGCAATATCTTAGACAATCAGACATTTTAAAGTTACATAGGAGGATAAGTTAAGAGCCCTGAGCAGTCAATCTTTGTACATTGCATAATAGTCTTATGATAAGTAAATATACAGGGTCATATGTGGGAACCTTATTGTATTCTTATCATAAATCTCTTTATTTTTCTGTTCCTGTTTGCTGGTGCAAGTTGGATGACACAAACTCTCTAAACAGCACTTGCCATTTATTGCCAAGTGCTGTTCCCACTACCGCTTCATTAAGGCCAATTCATGCTTCTCCGTTGAATCTACGCTGTATCCTATGCGTAGACATGTACCCTACGCAGAGCCCTATGCTGCACCCTGTATTATATAGTTGGCAATTCTAAACTGACATGATTAGGATATGGTAGACTCATGGACGGAAACTCTCTGAAACAGCTGTTGGAGTGAGGATACTGAACAATCTTATTTGTGGCTGAAAGCATATTCTTTTACTCTATACAGCAAAATGACATATGTATGTCACTTCAAAGTTTTAATTTCACTTGAACAAAGCTATCAATGAGATCAGTGGAGCAGTGGTTGGCACTGTCACCTCACAGCAACAAGGTTGTAGGTTAGAATCTGACGGCCTGCTGGAGTTTTCAGGTTTTCTGTGGGGTTTTCTTCACAGTCCAAAGACATCCACTATCTGTTAACTGGAGACTTAATTAGAGGTGTGAATGTGAGTGGGGCTGGTTACTTGTCTGTATGTGCCCTGTGTATAAGCCCTGTGTTACGCTGGCAACCTGTCCAGGGTGTACCCTGCCGCTCGCACGATGTCAGCTGGCTCCAGCCCCCCCCGTGACCCTCAAAGGACAAGCGGTATCATGAGTGGTTGTGTATGTATCAACAGGAGGTACAGTACATGTGTCATGACACAAAGGCTAATATTAGGATGCTTTTAGACATGCACTGAACTCAGGATGATCTCCTGACATTACCCAGGCTGAATGTGAGAACTCAAATATCTGAGTAAGTTGCTGCGAAGAGTCACCGGAGTTTGATGTCCGAGTGAGCCCATGTGAGAACACAGCAGACCACAAGAGAGCAAGTAAGTAAGTGTGTTGATGACGTTTCTATACATGACGGACGCAAAAGGTGGACTGAGTGCAGATCTTCTCTAGAGTTCAGTCACCATTGTATCAGAGGGCTAGAGATTTACATAAAAAGACATGTTTTGCTTGGGCAATATCTGATTAATTGCTCAACGTTGTTGTATGTGTGTGGTGCGGCTCCTGGCTGCCGGATTGCACAGTAAATCTCCAGACAGCAGCTCCGTCCTCTGTGCGTGTTTGATCTCAGGCCCGTCACGCAGCCAGGTTAGATAAGCTGCTGCTGATTATTGAGGACAAATTAACAGATTCACATGTGATTTAGAATAATGCCTTTGTGATGCAGAATAATCCCTGTTGTAATAACAAAATTCTCAATGTCTTCTCATGTATTCAAGCGATGCTGAATAATGTCTCTGTATCGCTCAAAGTGCATCTGTGTTTTCATCTCACTGCTCTCATTCTCTGAGAAAAAAGAACACTGAGAAAAAAGGTTCCCCCGCATGGTGCTGCTGCTTTCTTTCACTGGGAAGAAATCCAACAAATGAATGTAATGAACAGAACTAGTAAGACAACTTTTGAGGCAATGACTGTGAGGTACTTAAGTATAGTTTGGTAAAGGACACCCATCACACACACAAACACACATTTCAGTGGCTGTCTAGTGGAAAGCCAAGGTTCCTGATGACAAGTCCTATATTCAAATGGTTAGCCTATGTAGTGTAGGGTGTGGGTTTTTAAAAGGGGGGGTTGACATTAGGGGTCCTTGAGTAAGCAGCTATATGAAGCCAATTCATTTGTGACATCGATGTAATAATTCAATTTTATGTTTTAAAGAGGCTTTTGATGGTGTTGACTATTAATATATAAAAAAAGTGCTGACAAAAATGTGACTCAGCCCTGTGCTTTTGACTGAAGTGGTCCTCAGCTGCTGTACGTTGGGCTGATTTCCCCATAACAAGGTTGAGATGCAGCCATTCCAGCTGCTTTAGTGTCCTAATCTCTGTGAAGTGAAGCTGCAAGGCTCGCAGCTCTTTAGCCTGCCTCATATCAAAAAACTAAAAATAGGACCATTGACTGCGGTCTTGATATTTAAGAGGAACGAGAACCGTAAGGCACTGGTAACGTGTGCGTCCTTGGAGGTGAAGAGCTCTGGGCGGCGCTCAGTCAAATGAAGATGAGCTTAATTTCACTCTAATTTAATTCAGCAGGAATGATCCTGGGTGGAGACTGCCAAAGGAGGTCCACTGCAATCATTCGTCTCACTTTCGCCACTACTGTCTCCCTTTGTACGGCGCAGACCAGACAGATCTGCAATGCTAAATTAGAAAATAACCTCTTACCCATTTGGATCCCTGGGAAATTAGTGTGTCAAGTGGGCTTGCATGGGGCCAAATAGGTGGTATTTGGATTTCATGGAATGGAATAATGTTGAAAATCCAGCTGTAAGGTTTCAATGGACAAAAAGTGTGATCACATTGTTTGCATTGAAGGTTCAGTTAAAAAATGGGACAGTAGCTTTGAGTAAAGCCAAAATTGTTCCTTGGTCGACAAATTGTTATTGTTAGTAAGTGACATATTATTCTTAAAAAAACACACAACAAAACTACTGACAGAACAGCGACAAGAGGCAATTCAGATTTCAGCCGGGGCCAGTGCCCCCTGGCCCCACCCATGGATCCACCCCTGGTCCATATCAACCTAAGGTCCAGAGTGGTGCTCTGTCCGCGACTGTTCACAAAATATCACCAAAAGCAGGATATCAGGCTCCTGTAAGAAGCAACTTCAGGCTTGCCTGTGTTTCACGGTGGTGAATGTTCATGCAGTGCACTTCACCTCACCCATGTTGTGTTAGTGGTGTATTGGCAGTTTTTTGCCTCATCCACAAGCATGTCAGTAGTAGCATCTTTATGGTAGAAGTTTCAAAATGCTGACAGTATCTCAAAGGACCAACCGGTAACAAAAGCTGCACTGTACCTGATCTCTCTCTCAGCTCATGGATGATCATAAAGCACTTACACACCCTCATTGCTTTTCTTAAATCAGTGAGCAATTTGGCTGTTTATATGAATAACATTCTGCACTGCTCACCATTTCACATCTATTTAAAAGTCAGCTGAAGTAAAAAAGAAGGTTAACATTGGAAAACACTCTTTATTGTAACGATGAAAATGTGTAATTGAAGGGCAAAAATACAAGTGTTTCATCCTACTGTAAAGCTCAGTGTGAATAGACTTGAAGCGTATTGGATGGTGGTTGGTGTTAAATGGGTGAAGTGACCCACCTTGCTGTTGCTGCGGACATCCAGCCGATGCCAGCGTCTGTCTGCCACGTTCACGTTGCCTGGCAACTGTAGCACCACTGTGCCAGAGCCGTGGTTGATTTTCAAGGTGGGGGTCCCATCTATTAGCTCTGAGGGAGAGAGAGAGAGAGAAAGGCAAGGACAGGGAGGATTGGGGGTGAGATTAGTTTCTTTGAAATCATTGAGTTTTAGGAAATGTTGAGGTTTGCGAGCAGCTATCAAAGAGGCTGGTTGTAACACTTTTTGTGTTTGTTGACAACAGGTGTTTGGTGCATGGTATTCAGGTTTCTAAAGCAGCACTGACACCAATGTAACCGATACATGCCATGTAATTAAATGATGTGTAAAGCTTGTACGATAAAGAGCACAAACTGACAATTTCTGTAAATCAAAGCTATCGCACAGCGCCGGTCACGATGTAGCCTTTGTCTTCACATCTCACGGCAGTCAACAGACGTCAGACAAAATGTATTACACTCTATTTTCTGACTTACTCAAATGGGAAATTAAAAGTTAATGAAGTGGTTAAGACTGCTTGCGTGCTCGGCACCATATGTAAGGAATTATGGGAGCGCATGCCTACCGGCCGGCAGTGGCAATCCATCATCATGCGTGCTGAATTTCGAAAGTTCATGCAGACACGTACTGTAACACTGAACGCTAAACGTCTTATTGTCCCTGATTACGTGCAGGGTGGCAGCTGCAGTGACGTCAAACTTCACACATCTGTGGTTTCTGTTTAGAGACTTCATCAGAACTGACACAACCTTTCAATTTCAATTTCTGGACCTTTTTATTCCTCTGGGTTCCACAGTGGTCATATATTCTCCTGGGTCATTTTTTGTGAGGTTTGAACAATTATAAGAATTTTTCTTCCTGTTGCCATGAAATGTCTGCCACCATCAGACCATCAGAGGTTGTCTTGACCAATGCCGTCCCCCATGGCAGTGGCTTGAAGTCTTTCCTGTATTGTTCATTAACTGTTTCACTTTTTCATCAGTCCACAGTCTGTGGCACTGAGGACAAAAAGTAAACTCACGGAAAAGTCTGAGCCGCAGAGAGTGATGCATTTGCATTCAAGTCAAGGAATATGAGAACGACTGTGACTGCATTGAATTCAGAAATAAAAAACATTGTAATTATGTTATTTTGAAATTATGGCTTATGTCAAGCCTAGTAGTATGTCTCTGTTGGTTGTATTCAATTAAAAATAATAATAGGCCGTCACAGCTCATGTCCAATAGCTCATTGTTCCCAATTTTCCCCAGTGACACCCTGAAGCTATACTCCCACACTCCCACTGCCAGAATTAAGTATTCATTCTCCACTAAAGCATTTGTTCTCCTGTTTCATTCTGAGTGCTCCCTAACTCCTGATCTGGCAAAATGAGTTGGGAGCAGTGTGTGTATGATAATTCATTTAATTTAACAGTTAAAACTGGGGACAAAACTCTGCACTGTGACATTTGTCTTCATTTATAAAACGGATAGCTCTGCTCGTTGATTGTTATTTGGTTGAGCTGCTTCCAAAGCGGTGGTTAAGATGCTCCATAAACACACACCTGTGACAGCATAACAACAGTATTACTGCAGCATTATCCTGCCTTCTGTTTCCCGCCTGTTCCCACCTTTTTTGCAAAATCCCAGTCACTATGGGAAAAAACCCTCTGCTGCAACCTACACCCCGAAAATGAAAGAAGATTTGCATCAAGGCATCACACAGATGCCATCACTTACAGTTTTAACGCCCACTTTTAGAATGGCTGCCGTTTCGAAAGTAAATATCGTATTCATCATATCGTCCGCAGATCCAGGGCCGCGGCTGTGGCCACATCATGGATTAGGATCTGTGGATCGCGTATCAGAGATCGTAATGGTGGATCCAGTATGGCGGATTCTGCATCGTGCTGGCTGATCATGATAATAAAGGCGGATCCTGTATCGTGTTGGCATCAGATAATGGTGGTGGACCACGACCGAGGTGGCAGCTGATGATGGATCCTAATGGCGGCAGTGGACAATGACTGTGGACTATAGTGGCATCCGATCTTGATGGTGGATCATGATCTTGCTGGCTGCTGACCATGGACTATGATTGCAGCAGGACTGCTCGATATATAGTATTTCTCCTCAGACACTTGACCATTAATGACATTAATCCATCAATTCATTGACCTTCAGTTATGCTTCAAAATGTTTACCCTTATCAATGCTGCTAAAACCTTTATCTTGATGATGTTCTCCTTTACACTTGACATCTATTGCACTTCTGTCCGTCCTGGGAGAGGGATCCTCACATGTGGCTCTCTCTGAGGTTTCTACCTTCTTTTTACCCTGTTAAAAGGGTTTTTTAGTAGTTTGTCCTGACTCTTGTTGAGGGTTAGGGGCAGAGGATGTCACACCATGTTAAAGCCCTATGAGACAAATTGTGATTTGTGAATATGGGCTATACAAATAAAATTTGATTGATTGATTGATTGATTCATTTCCACTGATGGCTACAAGCTGAATCAATTTCATTAACATTTGTTGATAAAGAATATTGGAAGACTGAAGATAGCCAAAGGTACAAGACTGTGTACTTAATAATTTTAGGGTTCAAAGAGAAACTATGCATCCCATAATCCATTGTGAATGATAACTTTCCAATTACTTTCAGCAAACTTCTTCTTGAATTTACCCTTGTTGCTAATATAGTGTTGCATTATCCTGTAGTTTGTGTCATGTATGGATGTATATGTGTTTCATATAGTGTGGTGTAGTAACCTAGTGCAGTGATACTGAATGGTCCCATTGATGCCTTTCGTAGCCAACATGATTTTCGCAGTTGTGGAAACCATTTCCATGGTAACAGCGAGCTCCACTAATCAGAGATTTTGCTGTAACACAATAACAATAAGGATTGTGGGTAGTGTAGTACTCCTCCTGGACACCAGTTTATATTTTGTGGACTTGAGGCTTCTCTTTCACAATCTTGAAACATGTGGTCAGTTTACCTTGGATGGTTACAATATTATGGCCGATCATTAAAAATCTCTATTCAGAAAATGAATTGGATTTTAACCTTGGGTGCCACACTGTTGAGTTGTATTATCCCTGACAGTAATTATAGTGATCACCTCCAGACGTATGAATGATGCAGTTTGCAGGGGCACTGTCGCTGCATCCTTAGATTGATTGATTGTGACTGATTACAGAAATAAAAAGAAGCCTAAGCTTTTTAACTGAAGAGGAAAATGATGATGGGCCATGGTGACCTTTCCAGATACTATAGGTCTGGTTGTAAAAGACTGAATGGTCCATGCAATCATACTGAAATACTCAAACTTCTGGCAGTGCACATTTAAAATGTACCAGAATCAAACATCCCTGTACCAGCAAAGAGAAGTGCTAAAGTAATCGAACATTACTTCAACAGTTGCACAATAAATTAAGATATCCAGGTAAATGTTCATAATCCACTCTACATTGTGCCAAACAACGCTCCTTAGCTATTCTAAAATCACTGTAAACCAAGGCCTCTGGCGGCTTAGTGCTTTAGGTGGAGTTAGTGGAAGTGGGAAGTCGAAAGAGGCAGAAAGAAATTCTTACTGCTCTTCAATCTACTGCGTGTGTGTGTGTGTGTGTGTGTGTGTGTGTGTGTGTGTGTGTGTGTGTGTGTGTGTGTGTGTGTGTGTGTGTGTGTGTGTGTGTGTGTGTGCCCGGTTTGCGTGGCTCCATCTGAGCTTTCGTCATCCCTCTTGCTGCAACTCCTTGCAGTGTCAGTCTGCCTCCTAGTGCTCTTTCATCTCCTGTCTCTCTTTTACCTCCTGCCTTGCTTCACTCTTTCATGAAGTTTTTCACCGTAACTGACATTTTTACATTGTGCTGCTTTCAAATAATTCCCAAACGCTTTCTACTGACATTCTGCTTTTCAAGTGTGCCTTTATGGAACCACTGTTTTCTGTCAAGCGTTCCTGTGACATGTACCAAGAAGTGCTGTTTGTGTGCAGTAACACTTTCATCACCTCGTCAAAGGGTTTCTTATGATGGATCTAACTACGTCTTCACGTTGAGCTGCAGGAAATTAGGTGCTGTTGACTACATGAGATGCTGCTCCTCTCTAATTGCCTTGTCAAAGCTGAGACGTGTCTTTGAGATGAGTGCCCCCACAATTCATTATTCTGCCGCTCATACAGGTAAAATGCCCCGGCAGAGTCGGCTTTTAAGCCACAGCGAGCACAAGTTTGTTGTTAGCCTCTCTTTGCCTCTCGGCTTTTCCTCAATTACCTTGGAGTTGATTCAGCCTATTCCAGCTGCAAGATGAGCTGCTGCCGCACTTCAGGAATGATCCAATTCATTTTAATATATTGGCAGAAGCCAGATAATTGACCCAAAAGAACAGAGTAAATTCAATAAATCAGTTCAATCCAAAACCTCCCTCCTTTGTTTAACTTATCCGTTGTCATCTGTAGGCTCTACCTCACTCTCTCAAAATCTCGGTTACCTCATTAATTCCTGTCTCCCATTTACTGTCCCTCATGGAGCCCTTTACCTTTTCTTTCTTCTTTATGTCACTCATCTCACTCTTTCAATTTCCATTCCTCCGGCTGCCTCCCCTCCGTCCTCAGGGGGATTTCTTTCTCTTCTTGAACCCCAGTATGTATGCTAACACTATCGCCCCAAACCCTCCCTCTCCACCTGCACTGGGGCAGCCAGATATGTCTGAGCTGGCAGTTCTATCACAGCCACGGAGGACACCTGCATAAGCCTGACAAAAAAAGACATTATCACACATGTGCTTACTCATACACATGTGTGCTAGATGGAGGCATGTGCAGAAAACGTGCCCAAAGCTGCGCTCGCACACAGACAAAGTTAAAAGGAAGAATGACCAGCTGATCATCTGGCACAGCTAAGGAGCGTTCTTGTCAAGATTGACGTGACATTATCCTGGGACATGAAGATAGACTTCAGTGGTCTCAAAGGAGGAGCGCAGGGGGAAGTGAAGCAGCAAGAAGAGAAAGCATTTAAAAAAGGAGCTCGAAGAGTCAAAAGTGACACAGGAAGGAAAGAGGGAGATGTGGAGGAGAGACGGAGGAAAAGTAAGAACAGAGGAGAGAACAGAGACTTACAGAGGGAAGACGAGGAGAAAGTATGATTTACAACAAAGCTGGGAGGAAGGCCAAGTTTTGAGGTGACAGGTGGCATGATGGACAGCAGGGGAAACAAATGAGAAACAAGCAATGCAGGCAAAACACATCAGAAATAGAGAACATAAGGACGGTGTGAGTCAGAGAGGACAAACTGAAAGCAAATGAAGGAGGCACAGAAAGAGAGAATCTGAGTTGAGGATATGCTCTGGGGCTCTAATTTCACCAAACGAGAGTGAATCAGTCCTTGATTCATGTGAGTCATTCATTTTCATATTATTTTTAGTTAATGAGCTAAACAGGCTTGCAGCAATTAAAACTGTGTAAGTTCAAATGTTTCTTTGCTTCAAACAAAGGATGTTATGAGCCTGAATTATTCATCAAGGCTGATTCTGCAGTAAAGCTGGAAAACAGAGATGCAGATTTTTTACCAAGAGCTGTCTTTGTTTTAACCAGGAAGGAAGATGAAGAGATGTGTGACGGGAAACCACTCAGATCATGTTAGGCAGCTATAATCATATAGATTAAAAGGTTGTTATTTTTAACCCCTTCAGCCAGGGTAGGCCATTTTGAGACATGTCCTGTGGAGGGACTCCGGAGAATTGGGTCTGGACTATCTCTGCAGTTGAGCTTTCACACATTCACAACGCAGTGAATGTGGTGAGGGGTAGTGCAGCAGACAGAGGCAGGATCTAACGGAATAACTCTGCTACGGAGATCACGTATTTTAGTCTATAGCACAAAGACATTGCCATCTGCTCTTTCCTCTTGTGTTCTCAAACAAAAGTCCCCAGGACTTTCTGCTGACTTTATACTAAAGGGGCCAGGCAGAGAAAGTCTGCAGAAACTCCGGAGGCTCTCACTTGGACATTTGTGTTCACACATACAACTCTTCCAGAGAAACTGCAGAGGATCTCCAAGTTCAGTGCATGTCTGAAAACAGCTCTATTCGTACACGTCAAACCTCTAAGATAGAGAGAACCTAGACGAGACTATAACCAACAAAGATGTGACTGAAAATGTATTGCCTACAAGCCACAGATCAATAGAGCTTGAAATAAAGTGTAAAGCAGAGATTTGGTGTTCAAACATATTTTTCAGGTTTGAAAAAAACTATTATGAAGTAAAGGTTAGCATCATCAATCTGATTTGTAGGTTCAGTATCTGCCCTGACCACTGACCTTGGTAAGCAGGTCAGGCTTGAGCCAGACACGGCAGGTCAACAGGGAACTTGTTTGTATGCTCCGATCCTCTGCAGCTGTTTGCAGCTCTGAGACATGTTTGCCTCAGTTGTTCCTCCCTCATCAACGCAGCACATTTCTCATTTCATTTGTGTCACTCCCTGACACACACTGTATATGATTAGCAGAAAGCTGCTTCCTGCTTATACATTTATAAATAAAATAAACAACCCCTTGGATTATTATGCATGATTAGGCAATATGAATGGTAAGTATGTAACTTCCATTTTATAAAACAACATTTTTTTTTCGCAAGGAAAGCTGAGCCTATACTTGTAGTAAAGTGGGCACTAATGAATGAACAGCACCATTCAAACAATGAGTCACCAAGTAGGTGAGGGGAATCTTAAGCCCCTTTTCCACTGGTCAAAAAACCTTTTGTCTGCAATGCAAGGCTCTGGCTTCAATCAGCAGTGACACTCAGGGGAATACAATCAAAAAGTCAAGCTCTTTTGGTTTTAGCGTTTTAGAGTTGACTTTATCCACGTTTAAAAAAACCAAGTCTTTATTGTGAAAGACCTCTGCTTCAGGATTTGTCCCTCAGACGTTTGTTCCTCTTAGCCAACGCATGTAGAAAAGACACCAAAACAGGACACACAATGAAAAGGACGTATGGATAGATTTCTAGATAACTTTCATATCATTTGCAGAGTTACATTAAACTGTAAAGTAGAAATAATTATAATGTGAGGTGAGCTAGAAAGGTCTTGCTGGGAATGAAACAGGCTGACGGACCGAAGGGCTGCAGCTTCGCAGGGGCCAGTATTCCTTTTAAATGCTCTGGGTTTACAAAGGTTAGGACAAGACTTTGCTCTTAAAGAGCTCACCACATGACCAGGCTTCTTTTCTGCTCCTCATACGTAATTTATTACCTCCTACTCTGAGACAGACAAGAGGAGAGAAGGAGAGGGGGAGATGGAGAGAGAAGAGTAAATGTGTATGCTTTGTGTGCATGGACAGCCTGAACTCCCACAGAGTTGGGGGCTCTTAAACATCAAAAAATGTCCTCCTCCTCCTGACGGCGTGGGGATACACAGGAGTCAAACCGTGAGCATGCCGACCGCATAAGCAGCATTGCAAATCATACTGCTACACACACACACACACACACACGTACCCGCCCGTCTCCCACACAGCCGGAGAGCCAGTCACATACACGCTAATGCCCGGAGAAGTCAGCCTGTGTACAAATCAGCAGGTGATGCAGCGAGTGCAGAGCAGAGAGCCCCTTGTATAAACGATCTGTCAACTCACTATAGCCAGCCCCGCAGCCAACGCATATTGGATCTCCGCATCCAGCAGCACCTCCTATTTGAAAGCCATCGCAGAGCAAAGCTGGGGGGCAGGAGCGAGAGCGGGGTGGGGGGGGGGCACTGCCAAGAAACAGCTCAGTGGAAAATATGTATGATGCCAAAGTGAATCTGTTCATGTGTGCTGTTGCTCGCTAGATCCATTTTTTCTTCAACTCGGGCTCTGTATTCATCGCTCTGTCCTCCTTCCTGATATGGAGAAATGTCCTGCTGTTCAAAATGATGACGCCATGTTCCTCTTGGTTCAAGGGAAGTGTTAAAACGCACACTCCTGCCAGTCCTTGTCTGACCCCCTGCTGGCAAACTTTTTGTCCATTCTGCAAGGGTCTTGTAATTACACAATTTAATTTGTCTTGTTAATATCTCTATTGATTGGACAAGCACTGGCCTGTGGCTGGTGGTCTTTGCATGCAGGAATGTGTGTGTGTGTGTGTGTGTGTGTGTGTGTGTGTGTGTGTGTGTGTGTGTGTGTGTGTGTGTGTGTGTGTGTGTGTGTGTGTGTGTGTGTGTGTGTGTGTGTGTGTGTGTGTGTGTGTGTGTGTGTGTGTGTGTTCGAGAGAGAGCGTGTGGGTGTTTGCTGAAGCACCTCTGAGCAGGTCTAAAGCTTCCAGGCATGTTTGTCATTCATTGTTGATCTCCCTGGACACAAGTCATTACCGCGCCAATCAATCTCACTAATACAACTGAGGTCAAAGTGCGGCATCGCTGATCAGGCCAGGCAGCTGTGATGCCAGGTGAGACTGGTGCATGTACTACCAGGAGTTTGGATGGAACTGTCAAAGTGCACGGCAACATTACGCCCCTTTTCTACTAATCAAAAATATTTGTTTAAACTTGGATAGCAACGAGTAAATATTCAGCAATGAAGGTCATTGACTTTATGGTGAACATGCTAATTCATTACATGTGACGTTAGCAGGTTGAAACGTCTCTTATATAATATAAGCTAAATAAGAAGCTGCTGCCTGCAGCCGATTAGCTTAGCATCAAGACAGGAAGCATGGCCTCTCAACCTCAAAATATATTACATTAGATAATGTAAGACTTTATTAAATCTGCACAACTTGACAATTTGTAGTTTTAAAAAAGGTTATGTGCTTGACAATTTCTTGGCTGGTAATAACCAAGGTCTCCCGGTTGCTTGGCAACCCAACAGAAAGTCTTTGCAACTGCCAAGAAATTGTCCGGCAAACAAGTATATTTCTCAAAATGTCACAATATTCTTTTAAGGAAGGCTAATGGGCTGCCAACGCAAGTAAGAGAAGTGTCTGTCTGAAATTTGGGCCATTCTGTACAAGAAATGTTACACATGAGATTATTTAGTCTGCGTAATTATTATTTAGTCAACCATATTTAAAAAGGAGACCTATAGTTTTTACACAGAGCTGATTTGTCATGCTGTGAATTATTTCTTTTAGAATTCCATACTCTGCACATGTAGCCTCATTGTCAGGTGACAGAGTACGTACCATAGGAAAACATTCAAAAAGTAAAATAATACGTATACAAACTTTTGACTGCACACATGACTACATGGTGACATGATCTATCTTCCACAGAATAATTTGAACTGATCGTAGTGGAGGTATAAATACCCACTGTATGTATATTACAGATCAGATCAGTGGCCAACGCCCCCAGAGGCCATGGCAGGTGGTCGTGACAGCGTCAAACTCAATGCCTGTCAGAGAAGATGTGGGACAGTCAGGACAGCGCCTTGTCAAAAATGTATTGTCAAAATGGGAGCAAGAAGCATTCACTGCAAACTTTCATGGCCACAGATTTACCTAGAGAAAGTGATGCATGTTACGTTTTCAACTAAATCTGATCTTGACACAAACTGGACTCAAGCTACATGTTAATAACATCAGTTTTAATCCTCCCAGCTCTGCAACCAGACTTTTATGGACACATTAAGAAGACAAAAATCCCCTCCTCTGGTTACAGAGTGACAATCATTCATGCATTTGACATCACTGGTGTAAGCCTTGTGGTGGAGCAGCAGCTTTAAACAAACATCTGAATATTCATTAGAAATTTTAAGAGCATCCCTGACTTGTTATTGGTTGTAAATGCCTATTAGCTATTCTTAAGCACTAGTAGTTGAAATTGGAAATTAGTTTGCAAATACAGTGTGCTGGAAGGCTTGGCTGCGTATTTGCATTCTGTTATGCTCTTTTGACAGCAGACTCACTTTACAGCAAAAGGACTGATTTACTGACAGTTAACACAGCTCCTGATCATTATCGGCTGGTAGAACTGCTGCTGTGGCTTCGGCTGCACACCAGGATCGCACAGTTTGAAAGGTGACTTGACACTCGTGAATGAAATGTATGTATAGTAATATATGTGCTGTGTTGTTCAGTGAAACATTGTTCTTCTGTTGGGTTCTGGGAATGTGGATGGACTCCGTGCATGAGAAGGTGTAACAGGAGGTTGGCTTGGAACAAACTGACCCTGGACTTAACAAAGATGCTGCTCTAAGCTCAAAATGTCTTTATGGAAATTTAAGCCCTCACAAATTGATAAACAATACTGACATGCTGGTGAAAATAAATGGATTTAAGACAACATCCAATGTTCTGGTCTTACCTAGAACACAAGAGGTTAGCTTAGGTATGGGTATTATTATGCCTTATATACACAAACACTTACAAACACACACACTTACAAACACACACACACACACACACACACACACACACACACACACACACACACACACACACACACACACCACAAGCTTTGCGTTATAACCATGTAATCTTCTCTCCCCGAGTGGCTGCAGATTGGATAAAGTGCACAGCTACATTGGCAGTAAGTGTGTGTGTGTGTGTGTGTGTCTGTGCATGTGTCTTACACCTTCTCTGCCCTACACAGTAGGGCTGGCTTGGTACAGCTGCCCTGCGGCAGGATAAAGGGCGGATGAGTGGGCGGCTTTGGAACAGCAAACCAGCATCTCAATAAGAAGCTGAAGGTCTGTGCATGTGTGTGTGTGTGTGTGTGTGTGTGTGTGTGTGTGTGTGTGTGTGTGTGTGTGTGTGTGTGTGTGTGTGTGTCTGTGAGTGTGTGTGTGTGTGTGTGTGTAAAACACTGGGGAATATGATCTCAGGCTCAATGGGCAACATCTCTTAACAAGGTTTAATAACAAGGTGAAGACTGTCTCACGCACACACAAAGTCACACACATGTCCATGTGTCGGAAATTAAAATCATGGAGTTATATCTGTGAATTATCATGTGTCACTTCACATCAGCTTCATACAACAGTCTCTTTCGCAGCAACCTTCTATTTCTTTGTGCTCTTCTCCTGCCTCTCTTCCTACAGATCCATATTCCACCTCTCTGTCTTGCAAACACCTGTGTTTAGTGTGTTGTAGCAGCCTTTTAACCTACACTTTACACTTTACACTTTTGCCCCTTATATGTTCTGCTGCTGGACGCGATTTTATCAGCTCCATAGTGCAAAAGCACAGTGAGGCTGACTGAAAGAATAATTTCATTATTATTTTTCACAGCACACCTTTATTTGTATGTGTCTCAGTCAACAATACATCGTACAGTACAGTCAATGCTATCCTGTCCTCAGTCCTTATCTCCTATATCTAATATTTGTCTTATATGGGGCCTGCACTTTCCTTTTTATTAAAAAACTGTGTTTGAGGTTCATCCCTGACTATGGCTGCCTCATATGTTTTTTTAATAATATTAGTATATTGAATGGATTTGTGGATTAGGTGTTCAAGCAAACAAATCAATGTTGTGTGTGTGTGTATGTGTGTGTGTGTGTGTGTGTGTGTGTGTGTGTGTGTGTGTGTGTGTGTGTGTGTGTGTGTGTGTGTGTGTTGTTCTGAAAACGTTTCATGATGGTCCTGAAGGATAATTACTTTTTAATCAATGGAATATCCAAATATCAGTATCTGAAAACATCTAAATGAATATTAAAGACAAAACCAAGTTGATTGGTAAAATTATTGCTATAACCGTTTACAGACAAACAATCAGATTGAGCTTTGACCTACACTACCAACATTTCAGGTGTATTCACTTCAGGTTGCACTTATAGGTTAGATAATATGTCTGTGGAAACTGCCCAGAGTCCAAAATCGTCAGGCCTCCAGAAATAACAGCTTTACTGCACACTTGGTTTTGGTATTTTAATCAATTGCAAATTCAGGAAATGTGCATATTTAAAGTACAATGTGAAAGAAAGTGGTCCTGTATTATTAACTAATCTTTCCAACCAGTCTTACAGAGATGTCCTATTTTCAAATCTGGTCTTTTATTCTTATATTTCAAATTAAGATTGTGCTTTCATGGTCCATATTCTGATACCCACTGAACTATCACAAATTATTTTACCCACAGGAAAACCTGGTACCAGCTTGTGTTGGTCCAGCATAACGGATTATCTGACTCCTAACAGCAGAATGCAGTATATCTATAGAAGCTGCAGTGAAGCTGAGAATAATAATAATAAGATAGGGGCTGTTACAAAATAAATAAAATAATTTCCACAGAACCCACACAACATCTAAAGATGCAGTTACTCCCCTCTGCAACAACACGTGCCCTCTCAGCTTTCAAACCCATTTAAACTTGTTTGTTTGAGAGAATTTATTTCACTTTGATTGTAATTTACAGTCCACAGTCTATAGGAACAGAAAAGCATGTTAGATGACTATTCATATTTTACAGAGAAATAAATACTACTTCACACGGTAATAGGTTTAAGACACTCAATATGATATGATCAATAACTACAACAACTTGCAGCTTTAGCTCAGGCTATAGCCACTGTTTAATGAATGGTTAAATTGTCACTTGATGTATAGCCCTATTACTATGTCCAGTTAGCAGTCGTTGTGCAATAAATGTGAGAACAAGTCCTCAAGCGCACACTCAAACATTCACACCCACACACGCACACACACTCACGCACAAACACACAGACACACACACACACAAACCATATAACAATCCACCTCCCTCAAAGAATAAGCAGAATAGATAATCGATAAATGGATAAAATAGTCAAGGAGGTGAACACAAATTAAAACTCAGTTTTGACCAAATATGTAGTAACTGAATTTCCTCTGATGCACAGGTAGGTCAGTATGGTGTTGGCAATAATGCAGGCGTTGTACTGAACCATTGTGGTGGGGAAGGAGCTGATCATTTAACCGGTGGATCTACGTTCCAACCCTCACCTACGGTCACAGGCTCTAGGTAGTGACTCAAAGAACTAGGTTGTGAATAGAAGCTGTCAAGATGAGTATTCCCCATCAGGTGGCTGGGCTCAGCCTCAGTGATAGGGTGAGGAGTTCAGACATGTGGGGGGAGCTCGGAGTAGAACCGCTTTGCCTTCATGTCAAAAGGGGATAGTTGAAGTAGTAGGATGCCTCCTGGACAGCTTATGTTGGAGGTTTACTGGCCACGCCTAACTGGGAGGAGACCCCGGAGTAGAGTTAGAACTTGATGAAGGGATTACATATCCAAGCTGGACTGGGATATCTTCAGGATCCCCAGGACCAGCTGGAAAGGGCCATCTGGAATGCCCTATTCCAATGGCTGGATAGACAGATTTTGTGTTTGTAGTCCCTGATCTCTGGGCAAATACTGACACTGCTATAGTTTGCTGGGCTTCGTTGGAACATGGAAGTGACAGGTTACATGCTACATAAACAATGCGGGGAGAGTGGTACACAGGGGGCAAAGGCAGAGCTTTGCCTTGGGGCCTTACAGCAGGTCCACAGTGCCTTTACTACTGGACCTTGCTTTAGTTGTATTTCTGCGTTCCAAGATCTAAGCAATTACAGCAGTTTCCATCTTCAAACACTGGAAAACGCACTCTGCATATCATTATAACACTGTTATGTTCACTGATTGCATTGCATACAAACACAAACACACTTTAATGCAGTTATATTAAGCTCAGTCGAGGCTTGGCGGTGGATTCGTAACATGCAGTAGGTGAACCTTGAAACAAGTTAATTAGAGCTCTAAATATGTACAGCCTGACTCTAATTACAATCTGAGCAGTGACAAATTAGCCTTTGCTCCACCAACAAACGTGTTAACTCTTTACGATCCAACAACACATGTTGGCTGGTTTTCAGATGCACCCAGATCCTCTGACACTGGCCAAAGCCAAAGGAATAAATCGTGACACACACACACACACACACACGCACACACACACACACACACACACACACACACACACGCCACGTCCAGCTCTCCAGGCAGACCTCACCTCCCACACATATTACTTTGGCAGTGATGGAACAACAGCATCTCTCCCAAGGGAGAGGCCCAATGCAAGGGAAGAAGAAGCTAGAGAGACAAGGAGGCGTGAGACTCTCAGATTAAAACACTAAATATACCGGAGATGTACAAGACATTTTGTTCTCTGTTTCTGTCTGTCTATTATGCCTGCCCGCCGCCCTCATTTCAACAAGCTTTATTGTCTTCAAGTTTCAACCGCATCGCCACGGACACAAAAGACCAGCATTCTCCCTGAAGAGCAGAAGACGTAAACCTGCCAAAGCTCAGTCTACACATATTTTCAGATTTTTCTAATAAGAACTCAAATATACACAGTATCATTGTGATTAGTTGCCCGGAGGAGGAGTGTGTATGTGACTGACCGTCCATTTCACATTCATCTTCTCTAAATAAGCATTTGTGTAAAACAAATGTTTGAATCTAAGTAGAACACATCAAAATGCATAGGGATGTCAGCTTTAATAAGAATAGGAGCAATTGTGTAAGAGAGACTGTCACTGTTTAATCCGCAGGCCGTGGCAAGTTAATACACACAGGGAATTAAACCTGAGATGGATCCTGTTCCTGTCTTGTAACATTTCAGAGTCTTCAGTGAAAGAGGGGCTTTAAGAGTTAAAGTGGCTCTCTCCGGTTTACTCATGATGTCCACATATGCAATTGACTTTCAATTGGCTTCTTCTTTTCTTTATTGCGCCTGCTGTTTTTCTTTTCAACCTCCCTCTCTGAAGATGCCAGTCATATGAGAGAGTAGCACAGCGGTATACATTTGTACATGCCAAGTTAATTCAAGTTGAATTCCAGTGTCCTCCAAGATTAAATTATTCTGCTCTGAAAATTCCCCATTTTCTAAAGTCGTGTGACCACAATAATTATTCTTTTCCACTTTATCCATATTTCCCAGGTATACAAGCATTCCTGGTTGGGGATCACTGCTGCAGTTTGTTTATATTCTGCTTTGTCAGTTTCGAGCTGTCCTCCCACACAAAGCCGCCACTCTTTATCTCACCTACAGTAAGAATGACCAGAAGCTCCACTTGTTAGGTCAGTATCCCTCTTTGGAAAAACTGTTATTACACTGTGTGAAAACACATCATTCCGTCAAGTGTTGTTGAAACTGAAACCAGTGAAGTTTGAGATAATGCTAAAATGCTTTACACACCAGATAAGGCAGGGAAGCCAGGTGTGTAATTTATGCACTGCTGCTGTTGCAGTTCCCCAAGACTGAGAAGATACAGTTGAGGTAAACATAGTCTCCCTCCTTCGTCTGCCTCTTATCTGAGCTTTTGGCCCCAGACTAATTTTCTGTTCCACAGACAAACCTACTTAAAACCTTCACTCAAAGGTCCAGTGTGAAGGATTTAGGGGGATCTAATAGCAGAAATGGCATATTATATTCATAACTCATAAAAATATCTGATAATCTTTCCGTTCTTGTTATATTAGAATGAGCTCTCCTATCTACATAAGGACAAGTTCTCTTCCATGTTGCAAAGCCTTACTTCTATGGTAGCCCAGAACAGAGAAACCAAACAGTAGCTCCAGAAAGGGTCATTTTATTAACGGAACCTGAAGGTCCCTGTAGGTTCTCCTACATGCTTGGAAAGGAAGGGTAAGGGGAGGGGGTTCATTTAAATTGCAATATGCAACTTCACCACTAGAAGCCACTAAATCCTACACACTGAAACTTTAAGGTAATAAATCACATTCTACATCTTATCTCAGTGACACCTGTCCTCATATAGGGAGGACTTTTGATTCAGAGTCAGGTGTGACGTGTCATCAAGTTCTTACCTATAGCCATGAAGTCCTCGTGGTCCCAGGCCTGCAGCTGGGCTAAGGGACCGCTGTACAGCAGCAGTCCATCAGCCACATCTGTGATGAACTCCATCGACACGTGACTCTCGAAACAAGGCATCATGGGAGGGAACCAGGCATAGCCGTTACCGTGGAAACCGTGTCTGTTCTGCTGGCACTCAGGCCCTTCAAACTGAGCTGGGCATTGGCACCTTGAGGAGAGGAGCAAAAAACAACATGAATAAGTAAATGCAATAAATAAAAGACAGAGTTGTTTTTTTATTTTTGACAATTTTATTTTCTCAACCAGTTTGTTTTTGAAAAGTGTGAGAGAGCCCTCTGTGAGTGGAAAACACCACTCTGATCGCAATCTTCCTCCTTGTTTTCAAACCACTCACTGCATTTTATTATTTTACACATCTCTCTGAGCCTTGTTGTTCTCTCCTCTCAGGCAGCCATCTCTTTCAGCCTTCTCTCTCTCACGCCATCTGTTTCACTGATGCAGACGTTCTCATTAGTGGCAAAACCACAGGGAGAATCACTACATCACTGGGGAACTCCTCTCTCAGTGTCTCCACACATCCAGGAATTCATTTGTCCCGCCACTTCCTGTCAAAATTCTACCTCACACCTCCTCTTCTCAACAATGGCTGAATCCTTCCTTTTTTTCAATCCTTGTCCATTTGTTCGACCATCTTTTTTATATTGTAAACATTTTTGTACATGCACTCAATTTATCTCAGCCGCTCTTCTCATATTCATTAGTGTAGGTTTTGTACAAAATAATATTTGATCCACATCTGATTTTAATCAAACAAAACAAGCAGACGCAGGATATTTCTATTTGAACAAAGATAAAAAGAAAACCTTTTTTTAAAATGTATTAATTAAAGTACAGACTTGTGGCAAGAGCGTAGCTGATTGTACTGTCAGCAGAAACATTTGTATATCTGCCCAGATTTGTCATAGATCCAGGAACAGTAGAACAACTGAACTATTTTTAAGCATGAATCAAAGGCACCTAGTGTTTTGTGAGGCTCTTAAAAATGTTTCACCTCAGATCCAAAAGCCTGGGAAACTTCAAGCAAGACCAGTTAACCTCATATCACACAGAGAATCTTCACAGGTAAAACTTCTGAACTACTATCCAGGAACATGGATTCTGGATCAGGAGGAAAGATCCCAACTGGGCCCAAAGATGTAAGGGACATCCACCCACATCCACCCCCGCCGAAACACGCTAAGGTACACAACTGAAGATACCCTGTCCCTAACATCCGCTGGTGGTCGCTAACATCTGCTGACATCTGCTAGTGCAGAGGACCTTCACACATACAAGGGATATTCACCATCTTGTTCAATGTTCTAAAATGATTGTTGTTGGATGAGAAATGATTCAAAATACTGCTGTGTAAGCTTCCTCCCCTCTCCCACTTAAAAAAAGTTCTGGCATAAGGTTAGTTCAAAAATATTTGTCTGAAAAATTGTTAATTGCACTGGAAACGATGACTGTATCAAATGTGTTGGAAAGTTTCCAGAGATTATTTTCTTTTCTACTTTCCTAATACTCAGTGGTAGATGGACATATTTGTTGTTATTGATTGTTTTGTACTAAAAAAGGCTAAGTTCCAACTTGGACAATAACATGAATCTTAATAATCTCAATTAACAAATACTACAAACCCATGTGCTGTGTCCTGAAATATTAAGTGTTTTGCTGAGGTACAAATTTGTCACTGTTATTGTTGACGGCAGAATTCTTTGAGTTCAGTTCGAAAGTACACAACTTGAATCAGTTTATCACAAATAATTATAATAAATGAGTTATAGTCCTGCTGCTGTTACGAAGCCCAAAATACAGTTTTCAAAAGACTGAATCGAGCACAATTATCTCTTCTATGCAGGAAATATCTAATCGCTCATTAGTCGTCCATGTGAATGTGATATGTGGGTGAGAAAGAGAGAAAGAAAGGAAGAACCTTCATAATGAATTTTATGAGAAAGCCTTGCATCCCTCGAGCAAAATAAAAATTCCCCTCACTCACTCAATCCACCTGTTGTTAGCAATTATGGAAAACACAATTTTGCACACACAGCCTCCCCCCCTGACTACACGCACACACACACAGCTCAGAGAAATTAGGTATTTCTCCAGGGCGATCCCTCTGCTCCTAATAAGTGAGTTTTTCAATGGTTTGTGTTATTCACACTTCGACAGCTTCTCAAGATATCTGAAACCACACATACAAGACACCTGTGGGGACTTTAAATTGACCTATACATTGATTTCCTGGAGGCCATTCCTCTGATTAGAACCCTGTTTCCACTTTCTCATCCTCCTCAACCAGTTCCTCTGTCCAGGAGAAGAGCTTCTCGTCTTCATCTGTTGGAGGCAAAAACCACTGGAAATGGTAAGTTCGCCTGAAGACAGTGAGTGACGATGGTTTAATTTCTGTGATCGCCTGCTGCTCACACTTTTACCTGGGTAAAACCCAGGAGACATTTAGATGATGATAATTTGCCGTTGATCTCAACAGACAGGAAAGTAGTCGATGGATGTAGGTGCCATACGGTTGAAGATGAGGTTGAGGCTATCATGGAAAAAGTGGAGAACTTTCACGTCAACTCACATCCTGCACCCAGACCCCTGTAGTAAAGGCTTTGGCTCCAACTCCTCCAAAAGCTCCCCGAACAAAGAGAGGCTATTGACCTGGGGCATTCCAGCAACCTCCAAGTCAGCGACATCTACCTCTTTTACACCAGAATAAGCTGGTACAGGCAGGTTTTTTAAATGGTTGCAAACTGCGTCATGTTTGATGTCACAGAACTGAAAGCTCTCTCACCTCCTTGTCTTCTCTAATTAGCGCGTTCACCCTGGTGTCTTGTTTCCATCCGTCTCCTGCCGAGCGGAGCTGGAGCTGATAAAAAACCCACATCTACTGCTGAGTTTGTATGACCCAAGAGTAAATGCTGTTTGTGTCCATTCCCATTACAGGCAAAAGACAGATGTTGGTAGATAACTTTTTACGATTGAGTTTTTCACAGATTTTGCTTCGTTATCACAGCAACAGTATGTGTTGCTGTTTTCTGGGGAATATGAACAAAGCCAGTGACTGCAGTGCCAAGATTGCAACTTATAAAAAAAAGTTGAGCTCGAGCCAGTAACGCACCCTGCAGATAGCCTGCCTCTCAACTGCATTATGCTTCATTTTACACCAGGGTGATACAAAGCAACTAGTTAGTCTGACTTTAACACACTAGATGAGTTATCATACAGAACCTCAGTGGCAAGCCAGTAAGTGTTGTGAGCTGAACCTTGACTTGAAGCAGCATTTAGATGGAGTATAAAATTACGCTTAACATGTAAGCTTGATGTTCATTGTGGCAGTCATTCATGAGGCGTGTCATGAGTGTGTGTAGTCGTCAATGACGAGGTATTAAACAAACTTTCTTCTTCTTGTTTCATTCAACATTATATGCCAACATGTTCCTTGGTGTGTGTACACTGCTGTCTCTCACTGGTGATGCTGATTCCTGAATATACAGGTGACACCTCCAAAAGATGAGAGACAAGAAGAAAGAGTACTAATTAAGTGGAAGTGCCCTGCAGCTCAAACTGGCTCAAAGTTAAAATGAGTGTATTACTCAGCAGTTGAATCTGGCTCTGGATGCTATGGTGCAAAACTGCAGCCACGGTCGAGGTGTGACTGCTCTGCTGAGCACAGGGATGAGGTAAGAGGAGAGAAGACACTGCATTATATTCATCAGTGTTCAAAATGATATGAAACATGGTCACTTGATTTGTTTGTCCCTTTCCTTCCCTATTGAGAGGGTTCATGGCACCTGCACCAGGTGGACGACAGACTTGAAGCTTCTCAAATCTTGGCAGCAGGAGGGAGCTTCACTCAGCGCTTCCTTGTTGCTGTCTCAAAAGGTGAGGTGTGGGATATTTGTCTGTTCAGTATTTACACATTTGTGATTTTATTTTTCTGAACGTTGCTCGAAATCCCCTCCACAGGCAACACAGTCAAAGAATCGTCCGGATCAGGTGCTCAACAGAGACTTTGAGAAGCTGGGGCTAAAGATCATGCCTGAGGAAGAGAAACGGCAGCTGGACGAGATATGAAGTGAAAATGTCATCTCCAGCACCTGGCTGCGTGGTGTGCTCCTTTAGTTCTTATCATTATTCTTGTTATTAATACCTAAATAAGTATTGTATTAGCCAGTCACATGTATTTTTTGTTTTTTAAAACATTCTTTGAGTCATGTAATGAGTCATATAACGAATGCAGAATAAGGCCACTTCATATACAACCCCAATTGACGTATTAAAAATGAATGGAGTGTAATTTTAATGTGGATACATAGTAAGTAGTACAAGTAAGCATCATTAATTCACTTATTATAAATAATTTAAAATAAATATTTACATTTATAGGGTAAATATTGGGAAAACAAGAGTAGTTCAAAGTATGAGTAAAATGCCCTGTAATAAACTGATGAATAAGCAGAAAAAATATGTCAGAATAAGAAAAATAATATGTATTAATTGTTTGTTTTTTATTCAGAGGAATATCACAAGGGAAAATACCTATGATAAAGGCTATAATGACAGCTGGACATATTTCAGCCGAGAGAATCAAAACATGGATTTATACGTTTAAAATCAGCTAAAAAACACGTCACCATAATCAGCCATAATCATGATGGCAATATTCTGCTAAGAATATCAAGTCAAACACTGTTGAATTCTCTGAGTGTTCAAATTGACCTGAGGATGTTTATTTTCCAACCCAAATTTGAACGTTACTCATCAAGCCGTGATGATTTAATGTTACAGAACAACACTTGCCAAGTTTCCAGAGGATTTAAACCTTCACTCTGTTCACACACACACATATTATATCTGGCTGTGTATGATTGTGCATGACGGCAGGCATCAGGAAAAAGATCCATGCCTGTATTTCCATTTTGGCAATGTCATCCTAATTCTCCGAGGGAAAGACAATCTGAGACATAGTTTTAGTCACAATGGCCAAGCCCTTCAATCCTCTTAAGGCAGCTTTGTTTTGCTCATTCGCTGTCTGATGGGAATTGTGTTTGTCAACGTTGGACCAGGAGCTGTAATCCCAGCCCCAACCCACAAAACCCTCAGTCACAAAATCTCTTTATTAATCCCACTGACTCGGTTATCTACATGTTCTTCCTTCAATCTTGGAGCAGAATGTGTTTGTATGTATCTGCATGTGTTCTAGATGGGGTCATTTCTGAAAGCCTCCGCAACAGACAACTGTCCTCCAGCTATTCTAACTTGTATCAACTCATATCTCATCTGCATTTATTATTTCACTTCTCTCGTGCTTTCCTTTTCTTTTCTACTCCTTTCTGCTTCCATGTTCTTTCTTCATTTCCTATTTTCTCTCCATATTCTGAATTTATTTCCCCACTTATATTCCTCTGGTCTACTTTTCCCTTACCCTCAGCTTTCCTTTCCCTTTCTTTTTTTAATTTCCTCCATTTGTCTCCTCTCTTCTATGCAGGTTTTCTCCATCTCTGACATTTTGCCTCCTCTCCTGTCCTCCCCTGAACCTGGTGAAATCACACAGCAGATGTTGCAGAGCCCGGTTACTGTAGTTTGACTGAGAATGTGACAATCAGCGGCAGCGACTGTGTCTCTGGGTTGACAACTTCTGCTCCGCTCTGCCTTCTTCTCTCCCTGTCATCTATTTGGCTGATGCCTCACAAAGAAACGTTCTGCTCCTCCATTGTGGCCCACATTCGCTTTGCATAAAGAGACATGCAGCAGGGTATGTTAGAGACAGCAGAAGCTGCAATTTATCATATCCAGATCTCACAGTTTAGTATTATGTAACACATTAGGGTTTCTACCAGCGAGTTAGAATACGTTTTTAAAAATGTCAGTATCAGCAAAAGTTGTCTCTTTTGAGTTTCAACTTTTACGAAACTGTACATTCAAACTGTACTTTTGTAAGATTTTAACCAAACTTAGTTCTAAGTTTAGTCCATTGCATTTGTTTGACAACTGTTATTAATAACTATTTTTTTGTTTTACACCAAAAAATCCCATGATAAGCTTATAAAAACAACAACACAAAGATTAAATCAGCAGCTTCCCACCAATATTTTCACTTTAAATATTTCACATTTAGGGCATAAAAAAAAAACAACTTACTACTTAACAAAACTCAAACTTTAAAGGAATCATTACACTTCTCAGCTCACTTTGTTAAGGTATTTTGTTTGCATCAAGCCTTTACTGACAGTTAAGCATCAGGACTCCATACATGGGGGAAGCTATGAGGCACCTCGCCTCTCCACTCATCTCCTCTTAGTGCAAATTATTTTGAAATTAAATACGTAGTCAAAGCAGCGAGTTTCAATGATCAGGGTGGCTAATTGTGAGGTGACCTCTAGAGCCTGCTCTACTTATGACAGGAGTAAGGGTAAAAGGTGATGGAGTACACAGTTTGATAAAATCTGCATTCGGATGAGGTTGGGGTCCGAATGAGTTTACAAATTTCAGGCTTTCATACAGGATACTGCTGTACGTGTTCAGTGTGACACTGTTAAAAAATCCTGACCACATATTTATTACTGTTACCATGACAACCAAGGACTTCAAAACCAAACCAATTGTTTCCTATACCTAACTGAATAGTTTTTATGCCAAAACCTGATCAAGTAGGTTTCCAGCCAAAAAATAACCAACCATACCGTTAACAATGTGTTTATCATTGTTACCTTGACGACAAAGGTCGATTACTCCTGCCACCTGTATGCTGCTCTGGGTCATATCTCAGCCAGGATCGGGGAAAAACACCTTAATGTCTTTTTAGGTTTAAGGACTTTTAGCATTTGTTAAGTTGAACTAATGCAAGTTTGTTACGAAATCTATGATGAAGACGATGAAACACTAACAGTACAATGCCAACAAAAGTTGAAAATGTATAAAATACAACCAGAATTAAAAGAAAAGAACAAAAATAAAAAAACAATGACAACTATGATTATGTTCAATAATGCATTGGTCTAGAAGGCTTCCAAAACTATCAACACCTCTTCTCCAACAGTACTGTGAACAAGGTAATGATATGTAATAATAATATGCAGAGCAATGCAACGTTGTTTATGGATTAGACTTACAGGAAGAAAATGGCCACATTTCTGACAATAGTGTTTGCGTGGGTGAGTGTGTGAGTATGTGTGTGTTTGCGTGCATGTGTGTAATCCAGGGATTAGGTCTACCGTGGATCCAGCCAGTCATCCTGCTCTGGTCCAGCAGTGAGCCAGATTACACGCTGGCTCCAGCCAGCCAGACTCAAATCCTGCCCTTTTCACTCACTGCCTCTAATTAAATGAAGCTGAAGGGTAAAATGAACTTCTTCAAGACACAGCAAGAAAGCTCAGTGGACACATGCTCTATGAGACTATGTGTTCATGTGGTCTCACGTAGGTTCGGAGGGAGTATGTATGTGTGTTTGTGGGGCCAAACAAGCATGTTTTTGTCATGTTTGAACATAAAACACCTATAAGAGCATCTGCTACAACATATTGTAGCAGATGCTCGTTCTTTCAGTGATGTCTGAAATCTTCCAAGGTCTGTTGTACTGTATATGTGCGTCATCATTTGTGTGGGAAATGTATCGCATAAGAACTACTATATAGTTTGGTCCCAATCATATGGCATCTTGATGTAACTCCATTGAAGGAATGCACACTTATTTAATATGTATATTAAATTGCACCACAGCACCTTATTTCTTTGTGACAATGGATCCACACCTATACTCACATGCCTGAATCGGCATATCACATGACCATGCACATATACTGTCGATGTCTGCACCCATGTAAACAGGCAGCAGATTGTCTACTCTGCAGTTGGTTGACTAGTTGCAAAAAACTAGAAACAAGAAACAGGGACGGTGAACAAGGCATGCATTCACCACTGGTAGATGAGGTTGATAACATTCTCTTAAGGGAAAAGGATTGTGTGATAAAAGGGTGACTGATGTCACATTAAGGAAGAGAACATTTGCCTGGTAATTTACATACAACCCTAAATTTAACACCTAAAACGAGTCCTGCAGCGCCTCCAAATTACTAAGAGGCTTGAAAACGTCAACGTGATAATGATTAACTCTGCCAAGGAGGTTCTGTTTTTACCCCAGTCCATTTGTTTGTTGGTTGCTTTGATTGTTAGCAGGGTTGCACAAAAAACAACTTAACAGATTTCCATGAAATTTGGAGGAAGGATGAAATATGCATCAGGGAAGAACCCATTAAAATGTTGGTGCTGATCCAGATCAGGGGCGGATGCAGGATTTTTTTTCACTTTCTTTTACAATGCCAGGTAGGGTGTTTGTCCCAGGGAATAATTTGTGGATCTTGATGAAAAAAATCTGGCACATTGAGGGAACTGATATCTAAAAGATATTACCATTGGTATAGTCAAAGAATATACTGTAGTTGTAGGGGCAGTCAAGATGTCATTGGGCCTTTTTTATCCTGCGTGTCTTGTCTCGTGTTCTCGCAGACATGTGAAATGTCATGAGTCACAGCCTGAATACTGTTCCAACAGAAAGTGCAAATGTGTTCAGATAAAATGTTATAAAACATTTCAGAACAAATTGAAATCCATTAAAGTCCAACTGAAATCATTTCTCCACAGATATAATCAATGTGTTATCAAACATTATATTGGTAGTTTCGCATTGTTAAACGGAAGAAAAAATGGCAAAATACTAGAAATACTCTCGGAGTTGAATTGGCTACGGAGTTTACCCAGAGTTTGCCTTCCAATAATGTACAATGCAGCAGGAGGTTTTCTCCTACTCACAACAGCATCAAATCTTCCGCGTGCACCCCCGGCGAGAGGTGGAGCCTGGGGTGCAGCAGGAAATGATGTAGGAACTCTGCTGCGTGGGACAACCAGTTACAACCCATTACATATACTTTCCAGTAGTTTTTGTGTAATGCTGCTAACTAAAAGACAAACAGATAAACCCAGAGGAAAAGATAACCCCCTTGGTGAAGATAATAATAATGTGTAAACATAACATGCAGTTCTGTAAAAAAATTATAACAGACAAACAAATGAACTAACTAATTACCTTTAGCCAAAGAGACAACATCAAGGTCAACTCATGTATTTACCTGTGGCAGCATAGATCTCAGCAATGTACAGGAAAGAAGATTTCAGCCTTCTTTTGGGAACCACTGCAGGAATTGACTCGTAATTTCATCATAACGTTCAAATTCTCCATGGAGTTACAGTTGAGACAGTGATAAAAGCCTGGTGTTTCATTTAATTGGTTGCAAAGAGCCCTTCACTTCCACCATTAAAGATCTGAGCCTCAGGATACACAGAGCATCAGGCTGAATTACACAAAGTTAAACAGGGTCGCCATGTCTCCTCTACCACTCCAAGCACCAAAGAACTTATTTCATCATCATGTTTGCAGTTAAAAGGATTTGTTGAAACACTCTCACCCCACTTCTGGCCTTGTTTACAGAGTATTTTATGCTAATGAAGACACTCTCCTTCCGTTCACTTGTTTGCCATGGATTTGAAACGAGAACTGGCAGTATGTGACAGCTAACATGCCGGATTTTTCATCTCGTACGAGGCTGTGAAAGGTTTGATTCTATTTATAACGCAACCGAAGCAAAAAGGAGCTGTATTTTGAGACTCTGCACGTCAGGCTCTGTAACAGTGAAAAGCCAGGGAGTTACACCCTGTCAGGGAACTGCAGAGTACTGACGTCTGCACCCACCGAGGCCCTGTAAACGAAATGTTATGAACTCAAATACTGCAAAATCTGCACACAGCCCCCAGGCAATAACAGTGACGCACTGACTTGTACATTTGTGGGTAATACGCGATAGCTGTTGCGGTGATCAATTGGAAGAAGGGAGTGCAGTGAGACAGGCCAGGGAGGGTACAACGTTTAATATGACTCAAGTTAACCTGAAGTCAACCTTAACTAAGCCTCAGTGAGTGTCACTGTTTAAAAATTCACACTATATGTTGTTTACAGGTTTCATTTTGAAAGGATAAAATCTAATTTCTGCCCATCAACTAGTATTGTTATACACACAGTATGTGGAGCAGGAAGATATACCTTGACTACAGCTAAGACACAGTGGTATCTTCAACTTCCAACTTTATTTGTCCCCAAAGGGCAATTAGGGTTTACAGCGAGGGCTACAACACATAAGACATAAAACATAAAGGAACCTGGACTTATAGTACAATAGGGGATCAGCGGTTTCCTATCTGCAATACAAACAGCCATCATCAGGGACATACTGTAGTCATCAGAGACGTCACCTTGTCACTGTCACCACCACCATACAAGAGCCATATTGTCTTTTGTATTGTCTCATGTCATTGAAAACACTACATCACACACAGCCAAGTGATAAGCCTTTCTCACACTAACTCTTCCCCCATCCTGAATTTAAATCTAAACTATTTAATATATATATATATATATATATATATCAATTTCTCGAATATTTAAATACATATTATAAACAATTATATATGTAGATGAATTATCTAAAAACAACAAAGTCAGTATGAGTCTTGGCAGCATATAAATGTCTCCAGCTTAGACACAGTGGTGCTTTGAGCTAAACGCTAAAGTCTGCCAACATTCTTCCATTGAAAATGCTGTGAGCGGCTTCAATGTTTATCATGTTTACCATTTGAGGCTTTGCAATTCAACATGCTGGCATTGGATAATTAGTGTGAAACACAAAGTACAAACTTAAGCTGATGAGAATGAGAATGATAATTACTTGTGCAGGTATTTATTCATAAAAACTTTAAAATGACAAATTTTAAGAATTGATCCGATGGTGGTGGAAGACGCAGAGCTAAAAAAAACAGTGAATAAACATAGCGGTTTAATTAAACCGTCTCAAACCACGCCCTGCTGATACTGCACTCCTTTCCTCATTCTGTAGCTGCCACTGCCAATACCGCAAACACATCCCTATTCATATTTGCAATGCCCCGACAACACGAAGATGTGTGTTTAGCTGTAGCAGCTGTTAACAGCTGTAACAAGGTTCACAAATTCCCTTTAGCGTGAATAAAAATACTAATTGCAACTTCATTTGAATTCAATCTCAGCTACAGTTGCAGTGCCTCAGTGAGAAACACTCTACACCATTGTTAATGAGCAAAATGGGTGTGAAAATGAACTGGGAGTTGAGATTAAGAGCTCAGTGTTTATGGGCTTATTAGATCATTTGCCGCCACAGCGTTTAAATAAAGGTTTCTGCCAGTGCCATAGGGCAGGACCTTTTTTTTCTGATTGTGTCAAGTGTTGTGAAGTGAATCACCATCAATTGAGAAAGACTTTGCCTCTTAACCAAACACAGCATGAACTCACTCACACTGTTACACACAAACACCACAGGGATGTTGCCTTCTGTACAGGCACAGTCTCAGAAGTGTACACTTTGAGGTTCTGTAGACTCTGTTCATTTCCTTCCACCTCCTCTATCATCTTCCACTTACTCTCCTGCTTTCCTTCTCACAAAACATCGCACCAGTCTTCATTCACCACGGCTAAACATGACTGAAAGCCCAAATTAAATCTTGGAATGTTTCATGTTTTAAGTGATTTTTGTCTACTTCTTGACATTTAGTTGACAAAGCCTTCGAGCTTCTTTGCAGTCGGCTTATTATAGAGCATCAGCTAAACAAGCCTGATTCATTGGTGTCATGCTTCTTTCTGACACAACAACCAAACAGCACACAGCACATCCCACAGTCTGCAGCTACTTGAGTCTGGAGGCCAGGTCATAGACCAGCTCGGCTGCTGGAATGGGAATTCTCTACGTCTGGCAGAAAGAAAAAAAGTTGGCATAAAACTATTACCACAAGATGTTTACTGATCTTGATGCATCAACAGAGAGCATTCAAACCCAAGGACATGCCTCACTGGGAGCTTTCCTTTTCAATGACAGCATGAGCTGCTTTACATTTCTCTGTTATGTCCGCTCTCTCCGCCTGATACTTCTCACAAGCTGCAAGACGAACTATCAAGTGCAGAGACACACACACACACACACACACACACACACACACACACACACACACACACACACACACACACGTAATCACTGTTCAAACATACTTCTAATTTCCTGACATTATTCTTAATTCACCATAACATTTGATAAAGATTGACTTTTAAGCTTTTTAAATGGAAAATATTTAATGTCTTTAATGGTGGGGGACCGTGCTTATGTCCAGTGTGTGTGTGTCCAGAACAAATATGTCATCTGAAATGACAATCAACACTGCAGTATATAAACTGTGCCAAATGACACACTATGCATCCTAGTGTGGAGGCAAACACTGTAGGTTTAGCATTTTGTACTGTACCAAATATTGTTACACTAAATTTACACTTTGTTAAATGTAGGTAAGAGCCTTATATCTCCAAGTAGTCACTCTGACGACTGTCAGTTTGTATCTACATGTTCTCTTTTGGTTATTTGTGATCACATGGGCGAGGTCATGATTCAGTCCACCCTACTTGGGTTTGAGATCTACACTGCAATGTGCTCCACCACTTTGGCTGTTCAATCCACTGCATCCGCTTGTGTGAGCCAGTGGAGAAACGTTCCACAGAGAGAACTGGAATGGCATTGTAAAAAAGCAATTGGACGAAGATAAACAAGTAAACAGCCTACAACTTTACTTCCACGTCAGCTACAGTTCAACCTTTTCAGGGCTTGGTACAGTATGTCTATTGGAGTACAGTCACAAATAGTTTCTAAGGTTCTGGGATAGTTTCTGTACAGCAGTGTTGGTTTCAGTGGCTCAGACCTGTGCTATCCAAAGACAAGCAGGACAAGATACAAAAAAATTATGATCTCCGAATTTAGCCTCCATAGCCTGACAACAACAAAGAACAATGGGATGGCCACAGAGGGAAACAACTGAAAGAAACAGAGGGACTCTCCTGTCACAAAATAAAAAAAAACAAATGTCCTGCAGTGTCAGATGATCTACCTGCACTGCTTCAACTTCAATGTCTCACAATCATACACACACAGGAATACACACTTGTACACACACATTCTACCGTACAACCTTGTTCAAATTTACCCTTTGCACTTTTCATAATGTTTTCTCCTTCCTATCATACCCATTGTCCCAGCTCACTGGATTCATACTGCTGGCCTCTCTTAAAATTACATATTTGGATTCAGTATAATATAAATACCATAATCATTTTGCCAGTGATTTTCTGAGGGGGACAGTGAGGAATTAAATACTGCATGCGATAATCCTTTGTTCGACAAAAAGCTGAAGCAGACTGGTAAAGCAACTCAGTACATATTGTGAGCTGGCTCATACCCACATTTTCAAGATCACTTTTTAGTCAAATTAAACCAAGAATGTAATTTCACTAATGACATGCATAGAGGAAACACAGTTATGTATGTAAACTGTTCCACAACATTGCATCATTGCATTCATCTTTGTACTTTTCAGCAACTTCTGCTACAGTCAGGGCTCAACTCCGAAATCAGGGTCGGCAACCTTTACTATGAAAAGAGCCATTTTGCCCCCTCTTCCACCAAATAAAATTTGTCTGGAACCGCAAAACATATTTGATAGGACAGCTTATACAGTTTTATATATATAAATACTCAGTGTTGAGCCAGTTCACAGTTAAAATGAACGGGTTCAAAGTTCAGTGCATGCAGATGAAAATTACACTAGTAACGTTCATAGTTAAATTCATAAAATTTCACAGTTCCAAAAATGAACTAGTTTTTGTTCAATTTTTTATTGGGATGATAAAGGTGAAAGACTTACGATCATGTGTTAAGTTATTAATCGATGGTGTCGGATACTGAGACCTGACTGTGCGTCACATCTCGTGTTGTTGTACAGAGCACAAAATGTTGACGAGTCATTTTTCATGGTGTGTGTGTGTGTGTGTGTGTGTGTGTGTGTGTGTGTGTGTGTGTGTGTGTGTGTGTGTGTGTGTTAGTTGACGGGTGTAAACACATTTTCTCTCGCTCCTGGTATTTCACATGATGGCCTGATACGATGATGATTTAAAAAAATTAATGTGAGTGAAGTTCACCTTATGAAAACTAATTTGTTTCAGTTCATTGTTGACAAAAAAATTTAATTGTTCATTGCACAACACTGTACAGGGAGCCACTGTATGCGGCCCCAGAGCCGACCCCTGTCCTTAATGATGAGCTAAATAACTAGTTATAACTAGTGTATTGATTTAAAGTTAAAGGAGGAATTTTACCCAGAGAAAAATATATCTTACTGTTTCCATCTTACAGGCCGTTGCGACCTCAGGGCAGGCAAACATAAAACATTCATGATGATACCTATAATGTAACTGCATAAAACATGAGTGAAACAACATATCATTTGTTGTATCACCTTAAAAAGCTACCAGGCAGTTATCCTAAGGCTCTGTTTTAGATATACTGTTCATTTTCAACTCACCTGTAACCGTGCTGTGTGTCCACACACACTCCACCGTTGAAGCAGGGGTTTCTGGGATATGCGGCGCAGGGCTGATGGGACTGCTCTCTCCCCGTGCAAGAGCACACAGCGGTGGATTCCACTGTCACAGATACAAGACTCATAGTCCCACAATCCACCACTGTGGGTGTGTCTCGAACATTCAAAACACTTGTGCAGCCCCCGGTCCCGGCACACTCCGAAGAGGGACACTCATCCGCCCGCACCTGGAACACGCTGACCTGCAGGAATGACTGGAGCTGCATGGAGAAAGACAGAGAAAAGGGTGAAACACAAGATGGCACTTTAATAAAACCTGTTTTTTTTCATTTGAGGTGACCTGAACTCCAGAGAAAAGAGGCCCTACAGCAGAGTCTGCACAAGCATCTCTACTCACCAGTATGCATAATTTAGTCTTTTAAAGTCTTTTAACAAAAATCCCTCACCAGCTTCCCACCCACAAACAGAGGTATAAACCACACTGTGGATTTAATACATTACTGGAGCTTATTCCACAGTCTGATCAGAAATCCATCCTATCACAGCTAAATGTCTAAACCTCAACCCTAACCCAAACCTCAACTTAATTCTTAAATTTCAACACCATTACTCAGGGTCAAAATGTGGCCTACAATGTGGTGAAAGAGACGAGGGATAACAAACAGCTGGAAGACAGAAGCAGCATGAAGAACCTATGATCTTCAGCTCTGTGCCACGTTACACTGGCTCAAATCTGAGAAAATTGCTTTTAAAGGTGTGATTGATTGTTGATGCTATATTTCTAGTTATTTGCTTTCTCAAAATGTCTTTGACTATTGTTAAAGCACTATATAAATTATTCTTCTTAATCATATTTGCATTCTTATTCTTTTCATCATTTTAGTTAACTGAGTCCAATCCAGCTATAGCACGAGTGTTTTACTGGCATACTTGGCCATAGCTTGTCAGTGTCCTGTGTATACATCTACAATTCTGTCTTAAACCAACATATACACATGATGGGGGGTTAATCCCATCCTTGATCAAAAGTGAATGGGTTTTAGTGATAATAGTAAACTAAAAGTAACAGTTTACCCAGACTTACTACCTTGTCTGTATGAGTGCATTTGCAAAAGGAATGAATGAAAATCCAGGGACTGACATGCATCCAACATGGGACTCTTTGACAAATAGCCCTCATTGCTCCATAATGTCTGGCTAATGTAGTTTACACAGACCAATAAACACATGTGCATACGCACACACTGGCAAACAGCACAATGATGATGTGGAAAGTGCAGGTTCAGTTAAGGAAGGCATCACACTACAGTAGGCAGGTTTAGTAGAAATCAAGCTGTTTTTTTCTGCACCAGTTCCTGAAAAGGTGGGCTAAAGGGCGATGAGCTAAAAGGAAACTATGCCTCTCTAGGTTGAGCTGTTTGATAAAGCAATGGAAAGGAAAATGAAATGGAAATTGGATATGTGCCGAATGTGAATGTGTGTGTGTGTGTATGTGGGCGTGCTTGCATCTGGTTGTGCTGGTAAGAGTGACACTGGTCAGGTAGCTTTCCACTGACTTTAAATACACATTCATGTACTCAAGCTGAGGAGGCATGCCTAGGGGATTGCATGCATGCATAGACCCACAGGTACACACACACACACACACACACAATGTGTAAGTGTTGAACCGCAGCAGAGGTCACTTGATGCTCAATGTTCTGGACTGATTGGACCTCATTCAGTGTGTCCGGATTGTGTTCACTAACCGTGCACTTCACATCTACTCCACTTGTTTCCCTTGAAATGTCCTGTGCTGAAGAGGCTGTAACTTTAATACAGGTTATGTTTTATGGATCAGTGTTATCGCTGACTGATGTCTCGCATCGTTTGAGCCGTACACTTGCCACAATCAGCTGTGGTCGTTTTTTCCATTCAAAATCACTGGCTCTCATTGTACCCACATGTGACAATAATGCTCCCTTTGATAGTCAGTGCTTCTATTCATTTTTCCCCCTAGACTTAAATGTTGTGAGGATATATGCAGCCTTTTGTAAATGAATTGAAACAAGTGGGAAGGTTGAATGGTTAATGAAGAAGAGGGCCTGTTACTTATCATATATGTATATATCTATAAACCCTCCTCCCTGTGCTTACAGTGCCAGTCTACAAGACTGTGGCAACCCTTTGTAACACACTGGGTTGTGGGACAGTGTAGTGAGTGGAAAATGTGATTACAGTCAAGGTTGGTGTTACAGGAATGCCCATTAAGTGTCCTTTTATTAGATTGGCTGTCCTGCAAATCAGTCCACTTGTGAACGGTGTTAATGTACTGTGTTTCAAGTCTACTCACAGTCAAAGCAAATCACTCTGCCTTTAGAAAGCTCAGGAACTAACACACTCCACAAAGATGTGTTATTAAAGTATGTTATAAGGAGAACGTGCTGCTACAGGTTATTTAATTTAGGCAAGAATAACAAAAATGTGGTTTCTGTACTCATGCAACAAGGAATTTTGGCCTTTTAAATGCCAATATTGTATCAAAAAATGTTATGCCAAATAAATGCCAGGAAAAGTATATTGTTGCACATCTATATCAGATAAGCAACACCATTTGCTGATATATCCCAATATGGTAAGTGTAGTAAGCAGGATAAAGTCACTTGTTTCATCCTCTTCAGGTAATCCGGTAAATTATTAAAAAGAAAATCATACTGATATTTCAGATTGTCATTTTGTATGTGAGGATGTGTGTTTTAACCTGCACATCTGGGGCTGTATCCACAAACATGAGGACAGAACAGAGACAATAGTACATACATATCTTGTTGATAATGAGGATAGAAGGATAGAATGGGCAGTGAAGTTGAAGGATTTAATCATAGAATTGAGTCTCTATTAAGAACTGGAGTCAATGGTTGTTTTTATTTTATATAATAATCCCTTCTTAAATAAACTGTGAGCCTACAAAAGCAAAGGTCAACATGAACAACAAGTAGCCTGTTCACATGCTGATGGTTATTTTTTTTTGTATCAAAAGTTTGATATTAATGGAGGAAAAACAGCTTGCATCAGTTTCTCTGATTGCCAGTCCATATAGGTCACTGTGTTGGTTGCCGTGTACATTTAACTAAAACCAGCAGGCAAGCAAACATCAATGGAAGTGAGTGAGGAATAATGTTTAGCATTAGCTCAATTAGTTGACGAGTGTAAAACTGTT
Organism: Hippoglossus hippoglossus; assembly: GCF_009819705.1. Taxonomy (NCBI): domain Eukaryota; kingdom Metazoa; phylum Chordata; class Actinopteri; order Pleuronectiformes; family Pleuronectidae; genus Hippoglossus; species Hippoglossus hippoglossus. Next base: position 27,811,246 of record NC_047153.1, on the reverse strand, counting down.
CTAAGAGGAGAATTCGCCTCCTGGTGTTTATAGCACAGGCCAAGAAGCCGGCATGGGGAGAATCGGATTTAGCCTAATTTCCTTTGGTTGTGTTAGACCAGTCAGGAGTGCATGTGATAAAGATTGGGAGCTATGTGTTACTGCGAGTGAGGAGACACACAAACAGGGTTCCCTCAGACAGGTGAGTGCCATTTCCCTGGCAACTGCTGGCACAAGTCATCACAATAACTTAAAAACCATTATCTCTTCTGCTTAAGAATCCCTTAAGCCTCTTAAAAGTCCTACTCCTCCCAACAGTTGTTCACCTTAGGAGCTTTCTTAAGGGCTGAGATAACCTCTATCTTTCCCAAGATCTAGTCTTAACTGTGAGGGGAATTCTCAGGAAATTCAATCCACACTGTATGAATACGGCCCCTGGTGTGTGCTGTGTATTATTCAGCCGTTGTGAAGTCAGGAGGAACACTGCTAATGTGAAAACCAGCAGAGATGGCATGGTTGTTTACAGATTTAATGTAGCAGATAATAGAAGATATAACCATGTTAAACAGGCGTGTGACAGGGAAACCTTGAAAAACAAGTGGAGAAACAGGAGGACAATGCCTCCATCCACAAGAAACGAGGGCTCACTCAATCATTTTTTTACGAGCACGAAACTGGAATGAATCCTAAGCTACAGCCTTCACAGTCAGTAGAGCTCTCCACTCCTCAAAACACCAGATGAGGAGATATCTTTTGGTGTTTCATCCATCCAGTGACGTTCAGAGACGTGTAGAATCAATGCACAAGTCCATTGAAGCTGTTCTGACAGATTGCAGTGACACCTTGCTATACCTGTCTGTACATTTGGTAGGGCTGGCAAAGGAACCTCTCCATCATGTGTCCATAGCACTGAGAATCAAGGAGTATTAAGGTGTAAAAAGCAGTACAGTTTTATCACCATGAAACACAGGTTTAATATCGACACTGATACCAAAACTATATACAAGTTCAACCTTAAAGGCCCCATATATTACACCTTTCTGGGATTTACTTTGAGGTACTGGTTCCCCTAAGATGATATATCAGTGGTTTAAAGTAAAAAAAACTGCATCAATGTGTATTTCCATGTCCTCTCTCCTGCCTCTCTCTGGAGCTGCAGACAGAACAGGCTGTGTTCTCCTGCCTCTTGAGCCCCTCCTCTGATTGGCTGACTGCACTTTGAGTGACACGCGACCAGGCCTATCACCGGTCTCATTCTGGCGCATTGACTCTCTCTGGTTGTAAACACAGCTGAAAGTCACGTTGGTATGTTTGGATACCGCTATAGAAGAACAGCCACATATTTACAGTCGGTTACAACAGGATGTTTCTGAACGGTGAGTTACACCGTCATCATGTTTGTTCAAGTTTTAGCAGGACAGTCGGCCAAGGTAGGAGTAACGTCCCGAGTTACAGTACGGAGTTTCACAATGGACGTTACTCCGTACTGAGCACAGCCACACGGCACATCAGAAGAAATAAAGTGTAACCGCTGGTCTCGAACAGTAACGTTCTCAGGAGGAATGTGCACGGACACATTCTCTTCCTTGCATCCCTCCACGCTGCAGGGTTTCTTCAATTCATTTCTTAGAATGGACGGAGTGAAAAAGTCCGTGGAGTGACTGTTTCCGTACTTTGAGGGTCTCTACTGACCCCTTCAAGTCATTACAGATGATGCCCAGAAAATGTATTTTACACAATATGGGCCCTTTAATGTTGAATACTAATTTAGTTTGAGTCACTGTAACATTAACAGAACATGAAGGGGAAATACAGAAGCAGTGTATTTAACAAACCTTGGGAGACAAAAAGTACGGAACATGTTGAACACACATTGACAAGTTTCTTTGTTGGTTTTTCTACCTTTTTTAATCATGAATAGTTGATTCATGAATAGCTGATGAAAAGCATTGGGATCAATTGTAACTGCTCAATTCAAAGTGAATATGACAAACTTAATTACAATGTTAAGATTCTGACAATCACCTTAATTTAATACTCTAAACACTCTGTGGTGGAGTATGACTTTGCAGTATGAAGCCCATGTTCCTCGCCTCAATCAACAAGATGAATACATTATCATACGTATCAAACTCATAAACTCCTTGCTGGCATCTTCTCAGCAGGGGAGAATGCATCCTTTGAATCTCTGACATCAAAAGCCAACGAGACACAGTCAGGCAGTGAAGAGCAAAACAAGTGGGGGGGGGAGAAGGAAGGGCGAAGATGAAGAAAAGGGCGACCATGTTGGGGGGTGGACACGAGGACGCAGGGAGCACGTCAGTAGGGAGATATCTGGAGATAAGGGCGGCGTCATGCTGTCTGTCACACGGTTGGTGGCCAACAGAGATATTTATCTGAAATAACCATATTCAGTGTGCAGGTAAATTACTACATTGGTCTCACCATGTTTGATGATTCCTACATGAAGACTTTTTTCAGGCCAGTCAACATTTCTTGATAACTTTAAAAGCCAACAAAACATTCAGAAAGATCTACACACGAAGAACACATTTCATTTAATTTTCATTTTAAAATATTATTTTTAAATTGCTTCATAACCAAGAAAACACTTAATCCCACATTGTAGTCTCTTAAACCCTGGTATGGCTCAAAGGAAATCAGCGTGACCCATTTTGTTCGAATGTGGGGCTGAGGAAATGTAAGGCAAGGCATACACTGAAACTTCCTGAGGCAGAACAGTGTGTATAGAAAGCAGGACCAGAGGGACGTATTGTTCCTTGGACTATTGTTTCAGTGCACGGAGAAGATTCCACAGTCCTCTGCACTGCCCTCAGGGCCACATTAATATGATGACAAGATGAACCTTGGTATCTGAGTGCCATACCAATGATTTTTCAAAAGTCGGAATTCAATGTGGTATCAGTAAAAGTCAAGTGGAGCGTGCTGGATTGAAAACACAGAGGGATAAGTTCCATTATTGAGGTAAAGATGGGAGTAATAGAGAGGTATAGGGAATAAAGATTTGTTTTAAATCTCCTACTTCTAAAGTATTACTGGAGAATTGAGAACATTAATAATAAGCGCTGCTCCATCTTCTGCACACCCTACCTAACCGTTCCACCCACCGCCTCCGCCCCTTTCCTTCCCCGTCCACCAGCTACCCCCCGCTCTATTTCTCCGGCGCTCGTTCATCCTTTCCCTCGCCACGCTTCACATCTCATTCTGATCAATGTCTTCTCCAGAGAACCTGGCTGAATTCAGATGAAACGCTCGGCACTCTCCTCACAAATCACACCTGAAAGCCTTGGCTACCTCTCCGCTTACACATCTTTCCTCTCTGCTTCTCTCTGTGGTCACACTCTGCTCATTTTAGAATGAAAAGAGCTCATCTACGCTTGCATGCTTTTCTCCCCGTCTCACTTTTCTCTCCTTGACAATAGTCACATGAAACAAAGAAAAAGACAGGACACCAGGAAGGGAACTAAAGAGAGATGCAAAGGGTAGATCGCAGTGACCTGGACTGAGCATTGTGAGCGTGACTTTTGCTGTTTCTCCCCTGACAGACACATGCAGATAGAGACTGGCTCATCATTCCCTTTGAGGACAGAGGGCCAGCTCTCTCTCTTTTTCTGTCACTGCTGGTAAAATGCATACGATTTGACTTTCTCTCTCTCTCTCTCTCTCTCTCTCTCTCACACACACACACACACACACACACAAAAGAGTGCACGCTCTAGCTACATTCGCACTCACTCAGGTTCCGTACTTCCATTCAGACTTTTGAAACGTGAAATGAGGTCTGACTGAAGCCAGCGGCCAGTGTGCGTCAGTGTGATGAAGTGTAATGTTTGAGTTTCACCAACTTTCCCCTATATGGTGAGGATGTGCTTTTTAATGTTCTGAAATTTTGCTAAGCCTGCTCTAATGGGTAGAATTGAATTTACTCAGACAGTTTCCGACTAAATATAGGACGAACTATGTAATTTGACAAACCCCTCTCATTTGACAGAGCACGGCTCTGGTGGGATTTTTTTTTTTGACAGCAACAGCCACTATTACAGCCATAATCCGCACTGTGCATTTCTGTAAGAGTCAAATTGGGTTGGATTTAAAAGGATGTTCCACACTCATGGACTATGAATAAAGTAGAAATAACATTTTTTTTTTGCTTGGGTTGACCCAGAAATAAATGTTCAGGACAATAGCCTGAATCAGGCCAAGTTTCCCTGTGTCCTAAATAACAGAAATGGTTTCAGGTGGAGGATGATACATGGAGGGTAATATATATCACTGACAACAAGAAGTGGTCACAAATGTTCACCACAGGTGGCCTACAAGCTGTGGCTTTGACAATATGAGATGGTCTTTTGGAAGAAAGGGACGGGGGGTCGGGTGCATATGAATCAGTCAAGGATTCTGTGGATTCCCTATCTGTAGCTGTATAGGAGTGTGTGAGAACAACACAAAAAGAGCTGCTACTGAAATGTTAATACGAAGAATTGTATATTGATTAAATACATGATTTATTGTTTTTCACATTTATGCATTGCTTGTTTTCTCGATTTAAGTAATCCTCACAGATCTTCAGTATATACACAAACACCCAGATTTTAGAAATCACATGCATGTCCAGTCACACAATGCAAAATTATCATTTGGAAAAACTTCAATCTCTAATCATTCAAATTCTAAAATGAATGTGTAACATGCCAGTGTGTGCTTAGGACTTCATCTGGAGGGCGTTCATAACATCTGTCTAATCTATCCTCTGTATAATCTTCACTGTATTACAATCACGGGTCTCTTCTTTAACACAAAGTGGAGGTCGGGGAAGGAAAAAGAAGGATATATCGAGCAATGCTGAACAGATCATGAAACCAAACCATCTAAGATCATTATTTGGGGAAGCAATTTTAATTTCATGCTCTATATTGGACAAGGCTGGATAATAGATACAAAAATCAAAAACTATCTTACAATAACATAATCATAAGGATATTTCAAACCTGAAGAAGAAGTGACAGTCCTCTGGGCCTGATCATTTAAAGGGGACATAGCATGCAAATTCCACTTTGTTAGTGCTTCTACAGGTTAATGTGGGTATCTGGCATGTCTACCAACCCAAAAAACTCTGGGGAAAAAACACTCGCGCGTTTTGTTATAGTTCCTCTAAGTCAGAAACGTCATGCTTGAGCGACTCGATTGCGCTTCCTGGGTTTTGTGTCGTAACAAGGAACTGGAAGTCTCCCTACATGGTCTTGGCCCACCCCGTCCCCCCACACTCGTTACTTCCGGGTTTACACCGGAGGCAGCGAGGCTGCGAGGCAGCGCAGCGCCGTTCCCAAGCACGCAGCCGGGCTGTTCACACGGGACGAGCATTTCTCCGCTGGTCAGCCCGCGATTCACTCACATGTGGCATTTGTCTGGATCGTTGGGACTGGGAGGCTGCAGCAGCTGCTCGGGCGTGACCGCTCGCTCTCCCGTGCGTGAGCTGGAATTTGTGTCAGCGCCACACAGCCAGCAGTGTGGAAGACTTCCGCAGTGTTCAGCGCTACTGTAACCCCCGAACCCCGACATTCAACGGGTACAACAACAAGCGGAGAAAGCAGAATCGCGGGCTGACCTTATATATACAGTCTATGGGGCTGACCAGCGCGGAGAAATGCTCGTCCCGTGTGAACAGCCAGGCGGCTGCGCGCTTGAGAACGGCGCTGCGCTGCGAGGCGCTGCGCTGCCTCTTCCACACTGCCAGCTGTGTGGAAGACTTCCGCAGTGTTCAGCTCTACTGTACGCCGGGTTACAGTAGTTACGCCGGGGTACACCGGACGCGGAAGCGCCACTGCGAGGCAGCGCAGCGCCGTTCTCAAGCGCGCAGCCGCCTGGCTGTTCACACGGGACGAGCATTTCTCCGCGCTGGTCAGCCCCATAGACTGTATATATAAGGTCAGCCCGCGATTCTGCTTTCTCCGCTTGTTGTTGTACCCGTTGAATGTCGGGGTTCGGGGGTAAATGATGGTCTTCATAGCCCCCCCCCCCCCCCCCCCCCCCCCCCCCACCCCTCTCTTTCTCTCTCTGTCTGTCTGCTTGTGTGCTTGTAGTGGATGGGCAGAGGGGGACATTTAATTATGTGATTGGGAAAATTAAAACTCCAGGACAACAGAAGGGGAATACAAAGTATGGGATGCATATTTGATAATTTATATCATATAAAATATGTAATTTATATCGTTTAAAATCATGGGGGGAGAGGGGGGAGGGGGGAGCTGGCTCATTAGCATTTAAAGGAACAGGCACTCAAAACAGGTCACTCTGTGGAGGGCTGTTTTATACAGGGTAAAAATGGTGCTGTTTTATATGATCCTTGTGGTATTTTGACCAAAGTATGTTACAGACATTTCATTAAGACCCCAAGGAACCATATCAACTTGTGGTAAAATGGGCATGCTATGTCCCCTTTAAGTCATACTATCCCAAATTCCACAAAATGACATGCAAGCAACCGTTGGTATCAACTGTATGATGGATGCTTCTTCCTCCCGGACTCTTGGTTGGTACAACAACAAATGTTGCAGAATGAGGGGTTAAATGAAATCGAATAACGACCTGATGTGTAGTGTGACCTACGCCTGCGGCTCTTGATTTACTGAGAATCTTGTAATATAAGGTGGAAACCGACTGAAATATTGTGTCTTTATATAAGACAGTGTGAGAAAAGATACAGAAGTGACATAAGTACAGTGACACATAAATAAAACAGCGATTTTAATTGGGAGTTTCTATATTTCTATCAGGTCAACTGTGTAGGAACCACAGCCCTGTATTTACGGAAGACTACAATTTCAAAGGAACAAAAATAATTGGACATAAAGTTACATGAAGTCACCAAACTTTTCAAATATTTGTTTTCAAATCACTGGCAGTGTGTGACTGAAGTATCCAAAGGTTATGTCCCACAGACCACAGCCATAGGCTTCGCTTCTTTCTTCTTTCAGGGACTTTTCATCGTCGGAGAGTGAAAGACATGGCCGTTTGGACTGAGGTCTTATGAGTCAGGAATCTTCTGCATCTATGTTTTCTATAGGTTTAGGATCATTATGTTGCTATGCTGTCTTAAAATCAGAGGACTACATATACAAAAGAGAGCTCTGCAATCCACCCAGTATTGATGTGATCAGCCTCAAAAGCCCTTCAACCTCGGAGTCATTGTTTCCTTTTCCAACCAGTTCGTGGGAGATAAGCCAAAGCAATGGAAGACGTGAAAGTGTATTAACACTGACTGCACTACAGGTGTGATTATACCCTGAGGTGATTTAACACCTGCGGTGCATAGAGTGGTTCATTTAGACAGGTGAGAGCAGCTCGACCAGAAGCTGCTGGAGAATAAACAGCTGCTTCCTGGCGAGGAGAGTTGTTCACACAATGCTTCCATACCCAGAGGGGGAATCACTCAGACTCAGTGCTGGCACTTGTTAAAAACAGCATAGTGGGCATTTTGTACCTGCCTTTGATCCGCTTCAGGTGTTGACACTCCACTACCTCTGTTTTCCTGATTCTTTACATGTGTACCTCTGCCAGCATCCAAGACTGCCAGTGTAGACTCCATGATTTATTTTCTGCTGAGAAATGACTATGAGGGTGCTGACGGCATGCTGAGTCAGGTAGTTAGCAGGTACAGCTATGAAGCTTTAACTCAACAAATATAATTGACTAGTAACCATGAGACAGTCAATGGTATTCAGAATCTCCCAGTTAAACATGCATGGCCGTGAAGTGGCTCCTCCTGTGAGGTAAAGACCAATGTTTGCTCGAGCTGCTACGATGTAGAGCTGTAGATAGTCATTGTAAGTCACGTCCATCAGATACAAGTTTGACATTGTTAGTTTGTCATTGGGAGTCAAGGTTTAGCATCAATAAACATAATGACAGTACTAAAAGAGACCTGTCTTTAACATTGAGTGTAACTACATGAAATTAAAGCAAAATGGCTCCATTTGTCTTTTTTTCAGTTGACCTTTCAAAGACTGACTGGTTTGAAAATGAGCCCAAAATGTTCAGTGGTAACTTTGCAACAACTGCAACTTTTAAATTGATTTTGATTTTTTTTCTAAGCGGACACAAATTATTTTGCACTTATGCCTTAAAGATGTTTGATAATATACTGACACAGGGCTGTGGCCTCATTTGCGAAAGTTAATGTGCACACAGAAAGCAACTCTGCCAAAATTTCTAATTTAATCAAATTGAAAACTTTCGATCATATGCTTCCAAAATATGTCCACAATTAAAAGGTCAAATAAAAAACTTCTATAATTTTATCCTTTGGAGAATGGAGTTGTGTATGAAGTATAACACCTGTAAAATAAGTGAAACTTTAGTAGTATTGAAAGATATGCATTGCGTTTCAATCCCATGTTTTGTGTACACACTAGTTACAAAGTAAGTCCCTGGAGTGTAATTCCCAAAGAGTAATCGGAATGCAATTCACAACAGACCTGCAGCAGACAAAGTGTTACTAAAAACATTAACAGTGGCTCTCTTTTATTCCCACTAGGCAATGACAATGTGAGCAAGCATGCACAATACCAGCAGACTGAATCAACTCAATGGAATTTAGCACTTATTCATTTTGTTATTCACACATGTGCATTCCCTACTGTGACAGGAGAAAATGTGCTTCAATTCAGAAAAAATACGGTTTTAGATTTACTCCCAGTCATTCAGCCCTAGGTTTAATTAAATCAATGCTGTTTGTGTGTGATAATGTGTGAATGAACAGTAATAACATCAATGATGCAGGTGCAGGTTGCCTAACTCATTTAATAAATATATAATGATGTGTGTGAGAGCTTATAGTGTTTTTTTCATTTGTCTGTCACTATATGTATTGTTTGCACTTTAATGAGATATGATGACATTGACCTGAATCCATCTGTTTCACTGTTGATGCTGTGGCTGTGGAGTTTTGCTTTTCTTACAGCAAAGTGGTACAAAATAAGTTGTCAGGACAAATGAGCATAAATATGTTGAGAAATACACACTTCTGATGTTTTGAGGTTGTTTTTCGTTGTACGTCCGTTACACTCTTAAGTGGTAACCAAACATGCTGTCGACAACATAACAGGCCAGCAGCAGGCTGTTTCCTGTTTCATGTTGAATTAGACACAAACAGGCATCTATCCATCCGTCCATCCATCATCTATACCACTTATCCCCTTGAAGGTTGCAAGGAGGTATATACATATGCACTATATATATATTGTTGAAGATTTTGTTGGTGGTGTGCTCTTAACTGTGACAATGACGTCATGACCTTTGATCCACCACGCTCATGGATCTAATGAGCATGCGCAAAATAAAAGTGAACTCTTCCGGCTCAAACGGTACCAATGTGTTTGTGTGGTTTCCTCCGCTGGTTAATTGAAGTAAAGTGTTAAGTTTATTCGCCTGGCAGTTTTCCTACTATTACTATGTTAGCGTCAACATATATCATTGGCCATCTGATGAAAGTAATAAGACATGTTAATAGCTGTACTGTAATTTAAGAAACATCACACACAGGGGCATATGACAAACATCTTAACATGGAAGGCATACCTTGATGAATGTCACCATGTCAGGATATGCCTGGTGCCTTTTCTCAATACTTCTGGATAAGTTGTTGGTTGCCTATTCATTTGGATGGACTATACTCAGTGGCGGCTGGCCAATAGAGGGCGCTAGGGCGCCGCCCCCCCTTGTGGAGCCTAAAAATCTAACATTTACTATGATAACTTATTTACGTATTTATGTGTTTGAAATTCACAATAAAGTGTGTTGTATAAAATATAAATAAATATGTTCAGTGGAAATGTGTGGGAAACGATCAGGGCACAGTAATGCAAAATATTGCCAGAAGGGCGATTCTGCTAGCGCCCAAGCCTATTTTCTTTGTGTATAGTTTACCTCATAAGATATCCAGCGTGTATGGCACCTCCTTTTATTTAGTCTTAATAGTGTTAGATGATAGTTCTGTATATGTTTCAGGAATGTGCACTTAGTAAACACTAGACTCAGACTCAGTCTGTAGTCTAATGATGCAGACTCTACTTACTATCTGAGCACAATGGCAACAACTAATAATAATTTACATTATTTATCAATCGGCTGTCAATTATTTTTTTTGTATATATTATTTTGATTTAGTTTTCTCAGTTTAGTTTTTTAAGTTAGTTTGTGCAGTATGCAGTTTTGTGTTAGCTATCACTTTTTGTGTAAAAATTACTTACATGTTTATTATTGGAATTAAATAATTACCTACTATTTCACTAAGAACTGGTATCCTGCAATTTTTGATAAATCGTAGTGGGATGGGTACTGAAAACTGAGTATTTTAGAATATTTTTCACCAGCCGCCACTGACTATACTGTATTTTAATTTTTAAAAATGGCAGTAGAAACGTGCAAGGCAGGCAGCAACATTGTTGTTTGCACCATTTACAGTGTGGCAGACATCCACATATCGGACAAACAGCGCCATCTTAAAAATCATTTGAATACTGATGCAGTTGTGTTTGCATATTATGTTGAGTCTCGGTTGTGTGTCTTCTGTTGGACCAAGACAACGTCACATAATCATCGCCAGTGGCAGAACTAGCTTTTTTTCAATTTCCAAATGTTTTCATCCACAGGTCAGCCAACAAAACCACCTGGTTAATAGCAATTCACTGTGTCTACCTTGCTAAAAAGATAAAGGACACAAACAACGACCTACCTTTTGTTTGTGGGCAGCCAGATAACCGTGCATTTTCTCAGGCTGGAGGAAGGACGGGCCGCCCTGCACAGCAAAGCGGACATCCAGTATTCGCTCCCTCACATCTATTAGGCTAAAGATGTTGACATCATCAGGTGGAACAGATAGCATCTCGGACAGGAAGTCCACCAGCAGCTCGTAGCGGCTCCGCTGCTTCCCTCTCAGTTCAATGAACTCCTTCGCTGTGATGTCTGAGGAACACACACACATACACACACCATTGGAACTGTAGACTGTATAGGAGCGGCCTCATTATTTCCACATCTGATCAAGGATACATCCATTTAGCCCAAATGCTACGTGAAAAAAATGGAACTAGAGACTGGAGAGGATAAACTATTGAATGTTGCTCACTTTATCTGATTAATTATTTTGTTTGAAAGATTAGTTTGTGAATGTACTGTCTTCCTGAGTATGCGTGTGTGCATGTCCATGTGTGTGTCCTTGCAGGTGAACACAGCGATTTGCAGTTGGATTTCGATTCCTAACTGTGCCACTTAAAGGTAATTACACTCTTGACAATCTGTGGGGCTGTGTCTAATCATGTTCTGTGAAAGGCAAAAGAGAAAGATGGAAAGACATTTTGCTCATGTTTTATTTGCCTGCAGCAGTCCAGCATGTCTGAGATGTATGTTTTCACGGTTATGTCCATATGAACAAGGACACCATTTCAAAACAGTTCTCATGTGTCATCAGGGCTGAGATGAGGCCAAGACCCATCAGTTAAAAGCTTTGCTCAGGTTACAAGAATTCTAAGCAGATTGATTCTGTTGTACCCTCATAGAGACATGGGCTCCTGGTCAGGTGCTTAGTTGAGCTCTATGTCACACACAGACTATCTGAGTATTATATGGACAACCATAATAATAACAAACTTGTTCTCTGTCGCTAGTCGACCAGCACTAGAGACAGCAACAAAAACCATAAAGAGTAAACTTTTGAAACAGCAAGACTAAAGGAACCATAGGTTTGACGGATGTTCCAGAGGAAAGGTTGGTTTAAATTTGTCCAAGGGAAATAACCCAGGAAGAGAGAGAACTAAAGTGTGTGTGTGTGTGTGTGTGTGTGTGTGTGTGTGTGTGTGTGTGTGTGTGTGTGTGTGTGTGTGTGTGTGTGTGTGTGTGTGCAGCTATCAGAAGGAGAGACGAGTGAGAGATGAGCCTGTGTGTCTAAATGAAAGATGTCATGCGTAACTCCCGCTGGAATAATAATCGTCATAATAGCGGGTATGGCATGATGCATTGGTATTTTCTAATCTACTAGCTTCAGTGTTGAGAATTAAAGGACAGCATCAACCAAAACACACAAAACATTAAGTTTCCCAATCAGCTTCACAATTTTACTCGATTTTGGCAGATTTAAAAATGTTTTTTTTCCTCTTAAATGAAAGCCACACCTGAGAGAGACTAAAAGAAAGCTAAAGTGACACATACTTTCAGTATACTTTTTAAAAACCATATGACCAATACAGAAGCAATTATTTTGTCATTGATAATAAATTGCTCATGAATTAATTCCAAGTTTTATTGTATTTCATCACATTTTTGCTGAGCCATTTCACTCCAAACCTGATGCTACATGTTGTGGAGAGAATGAACTTGCCAATCCTCCGTGTAGATGTAGAGATATTGCATAGAACAAGTAACACAAAGACAACTTTGAACTGCTGGTGGTGCTAGGCAGGGCAGAACAGTCAGGGAATCGCCAAACTCTGTGGTCTTCATGCTCTAAAGGCACCGTGGACATATTGTAACTTTCAACACTTTCATGATGAGGCAAGAGGAAAATCGAGGAGATCACCAAAACCAGACATTCATCCTCTGCGTATGCATGTCCAATAGCAGTTGAGATATTACAGTCTTGTTGTGGTGGACATTGGCCACCCCCTTCCACACTCCTTCACTGCAGGATTTTTTTAGATAATGAGTTATACGTCCATCATTTTTGTGATGGACGTACATAGCCATTACATTCTGCTGGGGAAAAAATGATGAATAGTTTTCACTTGGATGTGTAGTTGCTTTTAAAATACGGCCATATTATTTATGATGAAAAACATGACAGATCAGATTCCTCTTATAGATTGCTCTTACTACTGACACACAGGGACATCAGAGGGATGTATAGTGTGTACAAAACATGGTCCCCTCACAAGGAGAGGTTGCACTTGGGTTTAGTCACACAGGCACATTTGTACAGCACTCACGTCAAGAGAAAAGAATGTGAGTGGGAGGAAAGCAAGATGGAAGGCGCTTTTCATCCTTTATTCAGCTGTTTGTAAGGATGTGCCTAACTTTGGTGTGTTGACAGTCCTGCCTGTTATATACTGTGTTCTACAAGCGCACTGAATGCAGATTTTAAGCCGCAGCCTGTGAGAATATGATCCAATGTCAAATATTCCCGACATCACCGAGACAGAGAGGCAGAGCAAGTGTCAAACCATGAGTGTGAAATCATTTTTGGTTGCAGCACATGTCATTGTCATTGTGTACATTGGGCTTCATGCAAGGACATTTTCTTCTCTACCCTTCTTATCTACTCTTATCCAACCAAAATGTCTCTAATATTTGTTTGTACGTCAGCAGAGGAATTAACAAACCGACTAAAACGGTTAATGCTGTGTCACATGTGGGCCGCACTGTCACTGACATAAAGAAGAAGCACAACAGCATTTAGCAGGTATATTCAGTAATTTTGAATCATATTATAATTTGAATTGCAAAGTTATAATGACTTTTCTTTATTTATTATGAGGTGTACGTTTATTTAGACTTTGTGTTCATGATAGCTTCAAATTTATGAAATGACCTACAACAGGTCTAGACCACAAGACTTGTGTTTGATTGTGTTTGCACCCACCAGAAAATTCAAATTTCGAGAAAACTGGTGAAAATGTACTAGATAACCCGTACACACAACTTAAGAACAAATCTGTTGTAGTACAAAACTTGTAGTCCTGCTACACAGCTTAAGCCAAACGAGTCAAAGTCAATTCATGTGTTGGGGTTGAGCTGCTTTGTTGCATTAAGATTCAGGCTCGGATTGGGTCTGATTTGTTCAAATGCATTTAATTGGACTAATTAGATGATAATTTGCAGAATAAAATAAAATGAGGCTTCAGCAGCATCGGTTACTCAGATCAAGTATGCATCTCCCAAAGTTATAGTCATGTTCGTTACAGGCATGAAACGTGGCATTGGTTTGTGGACACTTCGCCAATGGACTAAAGTAAAAGAATTGCTATAGTCAACACATTTATTGGTTCATTTGCATTATACAAATATAGAAATGAAAAGAGGGCATGTATGTGTACCCTTTAAGATGAAGATCAATTCCAAGGACTGCCAGAAACTACACTTTGTCACAAATTCAACAAACTGATTCCCAGAGATAGAAATACGAGAACAAACACACACCTACTCCTACATAAAAAGGGGTGACCGGGGTGATAAGGTTTGTGAGCGTGTACAGGGAGACAGTCCTGGCATTAAGAGACAAGACAGGGGGCTCGGAGCAGGCTCTGTAGATACAGCGTGAGGGATCGAGGCTAATGTCAGCTCCCATCAGTCAGTCCAGCGGGAGAAACAAGGACACTGGCAGACAGAGAGACCTTCAGCAGGGATGGGGGCTGGGGTTAGAGGGTAGTAACTCCTAACACATAGTGGCAGCCTTTGCACCTGGCTTTGATCCAACTTCACATTTCACCACTGCTTTCTCCTTCCCAGAGGCTTCATCAGAGTCGGGCGTCGAGGCGGTACAGCACAGGCGCGCACCTGCCTATAGGCTTGTGATTTCAAACAAATAGCACAAAAAAGGCCTATTTATCCAGCCTGTGTAGTGGTTCAGTGATGACGAGACTGATGCAAACTATGGAGACACACGACACAACCATCATGGTCTTTGTGTAACTTATCGCGTTTCTGCCTGAGCATGACTGATACACAGTTGGTGCATTGTGGACAACTGAGAATATCTTTTCTTTCTGCTGCCACTTCCCATGAAGATCTCCTTTTAAACACATTTCTGCTTTTACTTCTTTAGACGCAATCAGTAGATTATGTAAAGGTAGAGAAAAAACAAATATTAATATCAAATAAGTAATATCTTAAAAGCTATTTTTAAATCAGAACAATTAAACTAATGACACTCAGTTGAGTGTAGGTGTACCAAGGCCAAACATGCCTACAAATGACTATTTGGCTCTTATAGCAGAAAAAGGGAGGGAAAAAAGTAGGGTCATTATTTGCACTAAATTATACAAACTTGTTTATCTGACTTTCTTACATCATGACCCTGAATCAGGTGAGAAGGCCGGGGTCAGTGTAATCTCCTTCGAGCAAAACAACAACTGATTCTGCCGATTTTAATTGGCTGCTGAGGGTGAAAGAAACTATTAACATGTGAGAAGAAAATGATTAACTCTATTTATTATTTACCCTAACACTAGATAAGACTTTAGATCTTCTCAGGTCCTCAGATGATGTGATGCTTTTTTCAGGTTCATCGTAAACTGAAAATCTTTGGAATTGGTCAGACAAAATGAGCAATTTAGCATTTGTCACATTGAGTTACCGAAAATTGCAAAATGTGTTTGTATTTTAAATTCATAAGAACAAAAAATGTGCCCCTGACTTCATAGTGCCCCTTTCATGAAGTTTTAGATCTGAAACACAGAACTAACTGTAAAGCGCTTTGAGTTGCCTAAGAAAGCACAATATAAATACAAACTATTTACAATTTAACTATGACAGCTAATAGCTCCGATTAAATTACAACTACTCTATTCTGCAAATACCCAAATCATGCAAACCCCACGGCTCCAGCAGAGAAAACCTGCTGCCATCATCAGGCTACTTTCTACTACTATCAGCTCCTTCCCTAGTTTTCACAGGGTGAGTGGAACTTCTCATCGCCAATGAACTGGCTTTAATGTGTACAATCAGAGGGCGGCCCCTTTGATTGTTAAGGAACATAATCACTGGTCACAGTCATAATCCAGTGCTGAAAGTGGATGTGGGACATTCGTGGGCATCCACAGTGGCAGTACCTCTGGGTAGAGGAGTTATGTTGAATATCCCAGATCAGTAAGTCAGGAGAACAAAGTCAAAGGTTTCTCAAACATAACCCCTGCAGTAGAAAACTAAAATATATATTTTTGTCCCTTTATTTATGTGTATTGATTCCTAAAAGCACATACCTCAGAGGGCAGAAAAGGCAGTAACAAGAGACAGAGAATCATTCGGGTTACGCTTCCAGCATCGCATCTCCTGTTAAAGACCAATCTCTTGACAGGCACGGTCTATAAAGCCCTTCTCGCTTCATTGTGTAACGTAAATGCTCGTAGGTAGTTTTATGTGGACATTTCATGGAGTTTTTGTTTACCACCATTTTTTTTGAAACAGCAAAACAGAACATGTCAGGAGCACAACATATACATATGGTCGGCCTGAATGTGGAGTGTATGTATATTTCTTTAAAGCCCTATGAGACAAATTGTCAGGTCACTGGTCACATCGGCAACACTGATTTAAGATGTCTTACCAAGATATTTTCTCTATATGATAAAGGGATCTCTGAGTCTTCCTGTTATCTTCATATTACCTTGACAGAGACCAACTGCAGTGATTTAGGTAGTTTCCCATCTGAAAGGAATGGTGGAACATTTTTGTTAATACTAATTTAAATGCCTTATATACTTCAAATACCACAAGCCTTCCATTTATTAAGAAAGAAATAGTTTACAAATAGTTTCAAAGTTATATCATTTCAGCTGCATTTTCACTTACCTTAAGTAAAGCAAGTAAAAAAACTATTAAAGATTGAAATAGTGAAAAAATGTAATCTTTAAAATAATTTGTGATATCAAAGGACATATAGGCTATATACATATTTACATTTTTTATGTTTCAGTTAAGAGATTGCTTTGCTAGGTTTATTATAATTAATTAATTAGTCACGCAGTGACCTGATTTATTTCTATATTCATATCTCTAAGGCTTCTGTAGAAATAGGGAATGTTTTGTATTTCATTTATTTCAATATGTTAAATGCAGATCAATCAATCAAAGAATCACATAGGGTCCGATATAGCAGCTTTAACTCAAATATTTTATTTCAGGTCTTTCTGTTCTTTAAATTACTTTATTTTATCAAGCAGCACAGTAGGATGCATTCATACCATGCATAGGCTTTCATTGTTTCCATTAAGTTTGATGGATCTGTTTTCCCAATGTCATTTATTTCTGCAATTGCAAAGGTTCAGTTTTTGCCAGACAATAAAAACAGCTTTATTGGTATTAATAATAGATATCTCCATTATAATTTTTTCATATAGATATTAGCACTATTGCTTTTTCCCCACAAGGTCTGTACATACATAACAAATGAATCAAATTCTAGAATATGTGTTGTGTGGATTATAAAAAACATGCAATCTTTATAATAGGGATACATTTAGTTCCATACATCTACACGACCAACCTCCTCCATCATTTCCTTCAAGTCTCGTTGTCTGGGATTCCTGTTAGTTCTATTAAACCAGGGCTTTTCCCATTACACAGTTTCAGTCAGCACACACCATCATTAAAGGACAAAGATGGATGTATCAATATCATGAGCCGCTTGCGCGTCATAAGTAATTTTGTCCCCATACAAAAAGCCATGAATTAACACATTGCAACCATTTCAGTCAGCGTCAAGGTGATTAATAAGAAGATGCACATTTTTATGTGTCAGTACTGCCACATCTCCAGTTTTACTATTAAATGATGAAAAATACACGTGTCCTATCCAATCTGTTTTCAAGCTTTTTCTGTTCCTTTCAGTAAAATGTGCCTCTTGTGATATTGCAACAGAAGTATTTTCTCTTTCGGAAAAGGACAGTATCCTTTTTATGCTTCACTGGATTTATACAGCCTTCAAGATTAAGGGTCTTTTGCAAACCAGCAAGTACCAGTAGTCCTAGAATGAATCTTCCCACAAAAAAGAGAAGAAAACACAACAAAGGGGAAATGCCAGTCTGATTAAGGCTGTTATTAGCCACATCTCACCCTATCTAAAACTGAGAATGTGCCTGCCATTAAAATGTAAGGCACACAATAATAGAAAAGTCTTGTACAACTGCATTGCATTGGAATAATTTGTATTTTTTGTTCTTTCTATTTTTTCATACAAATGTTTCAAACTGTTTTGATCAGCCAAACACTGTAAGAGAGAGTCAGGGGAGCGTATGTAAATGGGCTATACATCATTCATGTATAGCCATCTCTTAAAACATTTAACATGTATCAAATAACCTCTCAAGATGAGATGCACTTTCAATTAAAAACCAAAGGAGTAAATAACTGCAGAGGAGATTTACTTAAAATATTTTTTCTTTAATCACTCAGAAGCAATCTATGCAGTGATTGAGAATAAATGGTTTATTTCATGGGTTCTTCTCCATTTACTTCCACACTATTGTGAAAATACTGTGATCTGGTTCAGACGATTGGAATCACATTATGGAGCCCATAAAACTGTCATTTATTTTTCACCATAGCAAACTGTTTGCACCTCCTCCAGACAGACATGATATCTGGATAAATAAAGATCCTTCTCCCGTTGTCCTTACTCCCAGACACATTGCATGGCTTTTGTTTTCTTGCAATAATTCCTGATCCCCAGATTACAGATGTTGTTCTTGAACATGTGTTTGTAGAATACAGGCACTCCTTACATTTCCTCCTGGATATCCTGGCCTAGGATCTCTGGCACCAAATGAACTGGAAATACCACTTTGTTGTAGCCTGTGTACATCAGTAGAATAGACTGGCTCTTTTTCCCAGGTAATCCACTTCCGGAACCTCTACTTAGAGTA
Source organism: Hippoglossus hippoglossus (assembly GCF_009819705.1). Lineage (NCBI taxonomy): Eukaryota > Metazoa > Chordata > Actinopteri > Pleuronectiformes > Pleuronectidae > Hippoglossus > Hippoglossus hippoglossus. Next base: position 27,792,617 of record NC_047153.1, on the reverse strand, counting down.
GCTTGTGGATCTTTATCACCAACAGCATTGTCTTCAGCAGGAAATACTTGCTTGAAATCTGGCAATTTGTCATTAAAGTCCCAGGATGCTCAGATATAAACCCTGCATTTGAAAACTAAATTAAACTTTTCCAATTTCTGCGTATTGATCCCGTTGTAACACATCTCTCAGAGCGCAGACAAATCTAACAAGAGAGACGGAAAATTATGTGAGTAGTGTCTCAGCTTTGTAGTTTCTGCTACATGGCACAAGTTGTTCCACCTCAATCATAAAAAACAAGCTGCATCAGCCTACTGTATGCAGTGTATGTGCTCATCATGTGCATCTGATTGTGCCTTCCCCCTCAGCACTTTGGATTTCACTCTACGCTAGTTCACGTGGAAATTTCAAGGACTTCTTGTCCTGAGCCTTAATCTCAGGAAGGCAGATGTAACTAGTGTTTTCTTTGTGTATTCTTATTGCATTCCACATTTGTTCTTGAAATGGGATTTAGAATGTCAAGGAGGGTGTAAGTAATGCTATAAGTAGAATATTTTCATAATCCCCGAGACTGAGAATCAATGAGACTGTTTACTCCAAAGCTCCACATGGAAAAATAAAATCCTGGAAATGGCTTCTGTTACATATCCTCCGCACACACACACTGCTGTTTTGGTAGCTTGCCCACACCACAGGATGATCTCAAAGTCATTAATCCTTGACATTACATTTTGTTTTGTAACCTCAAACTTACACTTTTTGGGAGTTTGCTCATTGCAGAGCTTTGGGTTAATAGCGTGATTTTGACACGGTATTCACAGCAATTTCCTGATACCGGCGCTCCAGCTCTCAATTTAAGTCCCTCTGTTACGACCAGAGCCTTTCAAATCAATACACTCCGCAGCAAACAGACCTTTGAAGAAAGTGGAGCCATTTAAAAATCCTCCATGAAGTGACCACCCCGCAGGCATAAGTTGTAAACAGACCTAAACTTATCATTCTAACTTAAATGGACAGAAAATACATGTTTGAATTGCAAAAAACAACAAAACTGAGACCTATTTAACTGAGCAATTATTTCATGGTGATTTCTATTGTTCATTGTAAAGTGACCGTTGCTAGTCTGCATTTGGTGCAGTGAGTCATTACACAAATATTGGAATGGGAGCACCAGCTGTTCTCCGCTGTGCCATCCCTTGGCTTGGTGCACATTCATTCACATCAGCCCTTTTTCCAGAACGACAAGCAAATCTTTTATATACTTAGCTTGACTCTTCCTTTACATCCTCTCTTTCTTTCTCTCACTCTATTCCCAAGCGTTCTTTGGAGTGCACCCTCTGGCCTCCCGCTCTGCTTCTATTTCAATATCTCTGAAATCATAAAAATCCTTCAGCCATGTCCCATTTCTCTAAAGTGAATTTAATTCTGAGGAGACAGCCGATGCGCTGTACATCAGGTAATGATGAATGCTGCTCAGCATGTGCGGATAATGTGCTGGTTGAGCAAAACCTCTCGACTAATTATTTTGCCAGCATAAGTAATGGAAACAGGCTTTTCTGTGAGTGCACGGGCGACAGCTGAGAGCCAATAAGTCAAGGAAGAACGATTAATAATGGGTCTAATTTCTTTTTTTGCAAAGGAACCATCTTTAACTGAGACAGTCCTTTGAAACACTGCTCACAACCAAAGCAAACAGTAATCAGTGATCATTAATTTTCTATGACTGGAGACAAGTCTGCAAATAATGACCATGTTCTCCAACACTCCCTTATCAGCAGCACTAAGCTCAGCACTGAGCAGTTTTAATTTTTAAGCAAAGCTGATTTTTATCATCTAATCACAAACGGGTATTGTTATCGGCCCTACCTGCTCCTGCAATAGTAAATGTCACTGGACATTAATCAAAATGACAGCAGACAGAGAGGCTGTGCTGTGCCACAGCTGCAAGCTGGATGAAGTGCGCTTTGAAGGCCAAAAGCAGCGGGGGTCAAGCATGTTGGCATGAATGTCAAAACAAAGCTGCTACAAAGGAGTGGTAAACAACTGGCCAAAGCTAAACAACAAAGTACAAGTCAAGGTCATAGGTTTTTTTTTGTTTGTTAGTATTTTTGCAGAGGTGGGAGTAGACTGGAAGATTAAGGGCGTCAATCTTTACAAGAACAAAGCTCAGCGCCCAATTAATTGATTTCATCCCTGTGTAATGTTCAGAACTTTGACTTAATTGTCCTTTGTAGCATTCTGCATAGATACAATACATGCATTTCACTGCATCCATTCAACAACGGAATTATGCTAATGTTAGAATATTGTAAATAAACCTGACATAAAGAAAAATGTGGTGAATGGGACGTCAATCCATTTCTGCTACGTATCAAGGATCGGGTCGCAGGCGCAGCAGGTCAAGCAAAGTCCAGTCCAGATGTCGCCACCAACATTTTTCAGCTCCTCTTTGGGGATTACAAGGTGCTACCAGCCAGATTTAATATATACTGTCTCCAGCCTGTTCTAAGTCTTCCCCAGGGCCTCCTGCCAGTTGGACATACTTGGAAAAATATGTAATGGAAGGCACCAAGGATGCATCCTGATCAGATGGCCTAACCAAGTCAACCGACTCCTTTCAAAGCAAAGGAGCTGTGACTCAACTTCCATCTCCTCCCTGATATATCCTTATCCTATTTCCAAGGCTTTGCCCAGCTAATTTGCAAAGGCTCTCAAGCTTTATCGTGTTCTTTTGGTCACGTCCCAAATCTCATGACCTTAGTGGAGTATTGACAAAAAGATTGATCAGTAAAGTGGGAGTGTTGGCCTTAGATTGAGCTTACTCTTCACTACGGCAGTGCAGTGCGACATCTGCTTACTCCTGACGCTGCCCCAATGTGCCAATCCCCAGCTCCATTGACGAGTGGATTTGTGGCAGTAAAAAGTGTTTGGTCATTGGACCAAAAATCCCAACTCAACATCTTGAGGTTGTTGTCATAGGATGGGGGGTGTTCTCATGTCAACTATGTCAACTACACACATCAGTCATATGATAAAACGCAAACATCCACAAACTGGAGTAGTGTATGACATCACACTCGACAGATGCGAGGGACCTTACACTTGTGAAAGAGCAAGGATACAACAGAGAGATAAACACATCGGCTGTGAGAGCAGAACCAAAACCTGACACAGCAATGACCGGGCTCAGGCAAGGTCATCAACCAGGAGTCAGTGGACACCCGCAGAGATAACAGGAAAGACATCCACGTGGGACATCACAGACCATTTTTCAACAGAGACAGGTGTTTGTGTTGGTGTGTCTGCGTAGGTTTGTGGGTCAGCCTTACCTGCCAGTCGGAGGGACCCCGAGTTGTAGATGGCCTCGTCTCGCAGCTCCCTCACATGCACAGTGACAGTGGAGACAGCATCGGGCCAAATTCCATCGGACACGCGGACCTGGAACTGATAGGTGCCGGGTGGGGCATTCTCCTTGATGATCAAGAAACCTGTTCGCTTGTTCAGGATAAAGTAACTGAAGGAAAAAACAAACACAAAGACAACCACATCAGTAAAAAGAGAAGTATATTTAGATGACAATAAGTTTAATGCCTTTCTTCTAAATCACATAAACTGAGCCTTCTACAGGATGAGTAAATCAACAAAATGAATGGACATGTTCAGACAGCCAACCAGATCAGCCCACAGAAACACCACTGCATCCCTTTTTAAGCACTGATTTAAATAGAAACGTTTCACAAGCATTCACAAAGAACAAGCAGGACTCAAGGCTTCTGGCGGTTGCCATCAGGGAAGTTACTGCATCATGTGCCTCCGGGCTACAGCGATCTCAACGCGTCCGGGATCCAAGAGAACAGTGCAAACACTGCTGCAAGGTCCAGCCTGCACTGTTTTCTAATGGTTTGGAGCCTGAGAGGGACAAGCTGCTGAATCTACAGGGCTGACCCCTTGTATTGTAGTGATTTGTCATTAGGCCATTATCAGTGTGTCAGTAAGTCTAGAGAGACCGGTACTTTCAGTTGTTTGACCGTCACATTGTGGCATGGTAACCATCTAAGTGGGAAGAAACACTCAGTAGGAGGTGGTGGTGAAAGTGTATAGGGCCAATGTTAACCAGACTTTATGCACTTTGGTTTGCTCCTTTCAGTTAGAGACTGATGTTATCCATAGGCCATGCTGTGTGTATCTGCCACGTGTACCCTTAAGTCAAGTTAAGGGTACATATTACATTCATTTGGTAAGTTTTGTTTTTTAAATAGTTATTTGATGCTATTAAAATAGGGTGAAATATCTTTATTGACAGCTGAGACTGACTAATGATTGGTTGAGCGCTCGTGTGGCACAAACCACGATCACTACTGTGCAGGCTCCAAATGACATCATTTATATATGCAGCAACCCCTTCCAATAAATAGTCCCAATGTCCCTACCCACCAATCCATGGTGTAGACTGTATTATATAGCTCTGACAGTCAATATGTTACTTATGAACTGGGTTTTCTGGAGAACATGAGGTATAATGTTCTTACCTTTATACCTAAATATGTATAATTTATGAAAATACAATTATCAATTGTCCTAAACATCATATTGTTCAAGCTATGCATAGCAAATATAATGTCTGTGGGCTGTGTGATATAAAGGCTCCATAGCCTTTCCTGTCCTTTTGCCAGACGGATTTATGTGGAAATATGTTTTCATCCCCCTCGGCCATGTGTTTGACTCTGCATTTCCCTCTGTGTCTTAGTGTTTACTCTGTTTTCTGCTGTTAACCAATTCCCCTCTGGGACAATAACAGAAAGTGAGCAGAGACGATACATTAGGCTGAGAGAGGCAAGGGGAAAAATGAGACCGACTAATAGGCACAAAGACACGTGAGGAAGCAATTTCACTTGGTTCTTGTCTACATGCTCCCCTTGTACATTAAATGAGCTCATTCAAGTTTAATTAGAGAGGAAATCCAAGAACCTTGGCAAATCAAATAATAAACCACTTGGAGACACAAGGGCCACATTAACACATTTTACAGCACATGTTATGGTGTGTAGATTATGCCTTATAGGTCTAGCACTTTATTCCAGGTTTCACATCACTAAAATACTATTTTACATGTCTAGTAAGACTACCAATACTTTTCCATTTAATACTTTGCAATCTACTGAAGCATGTTTTATTGACATTTATGTCAACTACTTACATTAATGACCACTTCTACTCCAGTAAAAGTTAATATGATTTATGATAAATGAATGTACGAAGTCGAAATACAAATGCTCAATCTGTGCTGTGCAATGTGGTAGTTACAACCTCCTACAATACAACCTCTTGATCCGAAGCACCCAGAATTGAGCAGCTGAAGTGCACACTTGCACTGAACAAAAGCTGTTGTGCTTGATTTGATTCAGTGAAATGAAAATATATAAAGCAGACCAGAACAAACTATGACAGGATCCGTTTTGTGAGAAGCCAGGACAGTAGGCATAAAGACAATGTGCTCTGAGCTCAGCTTAGGTTTGAAAACCTTCAGAGAGAGAGAGAGGGGGATGTCATGAAATGTTAATGCTGTATATTACACCCAGTCCTCCACGGGGCTGAACCTCGACCATGACAGAGACAGAACAAAAATGTGTCATTGGGAATTTAGCTCAGTTTGGAAGATGAAGGACAAGGTGTTGTGGTGCTGGAGTGTCGCTGTGTGTGTTTTCTGGGACATGTGTGTGTGTGTGTGTATGTGTGTGTGTAATTGAAAAAATATACATCCAAATTAAGACTTTTAGCATTGAGAAACCTCAAGGACAGCCTTTTGAAAAACTAAAAAAGGAACTATGAGGACAGAAAGAGAAAGAATAAGGAAATTGATTATCAGCCGGAGGAGTATAACAACAGACACAACAAATCACAGAATGGTTAGGTAGTGGAGAAAAGGAGGATGGTAAACAGATGTAAGAGAAATGAAGAACACAATATAGATTATCTGGCTGATTTAAAAGACATTTCTTTCCTGTCCTGATTCAAGAGCATGGTCTTTAATTTTGAGGGCAATACTTCTTGATTTCACATTAGATCGTGTTGCTCTCTCATTGAAATAGTCCCTGCTCAAGTGCAAATCTGCCCTGCTCCTGCTCAAAACTGTTTGTCTACGCTCAGACAAACTGTCGCTGCACAAATGTCCTGTGGCTCCATCTCCTCAAGCTCAGGCTGCTTCTGTACACTCACAACAATTCTAGACGTCTGCTCTCACGCTTTCGATTTTTGTGAAATGACTAATGGACATTTCCAACTAATAGAATAGCAGGTATGACAATGGGCAATGACGTAGTCACTGTCTAACATGAATATAAATTGTGAATTTCTAATTTCTAAAACCAGACCTCTCCCATTTAACAAGCTGAGCCAGAAAATAAGACATAATATATATAATAATACAACTGAGACAGTATACTTTACACAACTACAACTCTTTTGAAGCTTTATAAAACATGTTAGAGTCTTATCAAACATCTTTAAATCTTTTGATTGGAATAACACCAAACAATGCCAGACCAAACTCCATCCAAGATCCTGTTAAATTAAAGTAAATTAAAAAGTTACTATTGCATGATATATGAGAAATAGGCCCCTATAGAGAAAATCCAAGAGTCTAAAAATCTGTATTAACAATTTGCTAGTTATAGTTATGGGTGTCTGAGGCTCTTACCAAGTCTACATCCTCTTTCACACGGATCACCTGAGGATGGTTAAGGACAACCTGGAGATCTGCTTCAGAACCCACCTAAACCTAGATGTCCCCCTCTGTGTGGTGCAGCCTTTGAGCAAGACATAACTGAATACAAGAGCATCCTGTTTGAAATCCAGTGCGACAACAAGGCCCAGGCTACTGTCCGCACCTCTGGCTGGGGCAGCGTATGGGTCAACTATACACAGTGTTATCCAGCGCTGGAGAGGACCAGGCTGCTTCCTCTTGCTTTCCCCACAGCACAGTGGAGCAGGGATTAAGCAGGTTTGCCACATGTCGTCCAGTTCAGTAACCACCTGGACTTGACAGCCTCAGGCAGAGAACCACTAAGCATAGGGTTCATACTTTGAATTGATTTCACCTATTTTCATTTGAAAGTTAAAATAGATTATTTGTTTTTTTCCAGTAGCATAAGACTTTTTTCTTGGAATGCTGCTCTTGTTTTCCTCTTGTTTGAGATGAAGTTTCAAAAGAATGCTTTTTGTTTGGCATTTCTGATTGGCTGCTTACCATCATTTGTTTAACATTCAAATATAATTTCTAATTACATCGATTCTTTGCTCATTGGGAAACTAATGATGATGATTTTCAAACTTTCTAGTTAAATCAAATCTATTTTTTGACCTTGAATGCTTTTGACCATAGTAGTATAATACAATGAAACCTATATAATATTAATAATAAAAAGAAGAATACTCAATAATCATACTTACAACAGATTAACAATATTATTCAAGGCTTATTATATAAGACGGTTAAGAGTCTTATATAGTCTTATATAATAAGACGGTTAGCCTTGATTTTACGTAATTATGGATTTGTGGGGCACTGGCCCCAAAAAGGCCAGACCACTGGTCTATGGTTTCAGAGGATAATTTATTTTATTGGTGCTATTTAAGATATATTTTCAACACAGGAGTACATCTATGACAATACGCTTGGCTCTCAAGAGCTAATTACACAAAATTATGTTAAAACCATTGACAGACAAACTATCTAACTTCTATGCTATCCACATTTAAGTGTTTATGAATAGGAAATGTAGAATATCATGTTATAAAGTAACTTCTATGAGTAATGACACTTTGAAAAACCACAGCTGGTGAGGTCAGACATGCATAAAGGATAAGACATTCCTTACAATGTGTAACACATATTATTCCATTAGCTTTACTGAAGATTAAGATCCACATCTCTGCTCCTGATTTCTTTGAGTTGGTTTAACTGACTGTGTTCAACATAAATTATGGAACATGAATGTTCTGTATCTACCGTTCCTACAGAGCCCATCACTTCTCAGAAATGTCACATCTTGGACAGATTACATAGAATCTCACTCCCTGTGTTCTCATGAATGCATTAATGTAGAATGACCCGGTGGCAGAGCAGATTGAGTTGCCTGTGAATACAGTGAAAGAGAACTCTGCAACCTGGTTAGCTGTCAAGTGGAAAACCAGCAATAGGTAGGCAATAAACACCAAGGCTCCCATGTTGCAAATCTGACTTTACCAATTCATTTGAAGAAAGCAATAGAACCAATGAAATAAAATAGGATCCAGGGTGGATAATGTGATACACAACTGTCTGTAAGGGACGCTGTGTGTTATGAAGAAGTAATGTTGTGAAATGAAAGAGCACGCTCTTGAATAAAGATCGGAAAGAAACTCTACTGCAGCAGCTTAATCCATAAATCTGGGAGGCGAAGTTGATTCATGAGTTACAAAAAATTGGGCAAGCAATCACCAAAACGAAAACAAAAACATTAAGTAATATAAGTGTTGATATATAGTATAAGCGATGTATAAAATAAAAATTAGGAGCCAACAAAAAAAGTTGGCTAATAGCTGCAAAAAGGCGACAGTTTAAATTTAGTCTGAGAAGCTTGATTATTAGCTGTGTTAAAAAAAAAAGAACAAAAGAAAAATCGGGCCAACCTGAGAGGTTTTGTCACATGACACAATATGCCGCAATATTATCTGGAAAACACAACATGGCTCCTGGTTTGAAAGCAAAGCGTATTCAGGTTGGTTGTACAGAATGTAGCTCCCGAAGTTCTAATCAGCTCATCCTTTACCCCTTTTCCACTGGAACCTGGTGCTGGTTCAGAGCTGGTTCAACTTGCAAAAGTGCTAAATACCAGTTTGCTTATCCAAAGGACTAGAGCCCGTCATTATGTTACCATATACATCACTGTCTACAAATCTGATCTATTAATCCTGAAGTCAAACTAATAATTTGTACCAAATTTGAAAATAACCTGTATAGATCTGAGATTGTAAGGATTGTATTTGTAAATCCTAAAGTATGAGCTTTCATAAGTGCAAAATACAAGAGTACGATAAACTTCTACAATGTTGCAATTAGTTTTATAGAAATACATGTGCAGGCTTATGGTCTATATGACTTAACTATATTGAATATCAGACATCTCCTGCACTCAATTGCTCCCTTGAATTTGTTTATGACACAGTTTCATTCCATCTGTATGTGCAGATGGCTTGGATGTCTGTTTTAGTCGGATAGAAATGTTGCATTTTCTTTTACAAATGCTCCATAGGGCAGTTTTCTTTTTCTTGTGTCATAGGTCTTAAATGTGAAGTACCCAGCTTTAATGGTTCATGGAGAGTCACACTATTTTATGAGGTGCCGTCAGGGACATTATTCTGAATTATCATGCATATACATGAATTAAACCAAACCCATTCTTGGACTTTGGTGAAATAACACATTCAAATGAAAAGCTTTTACACAAAACAGAAACACTCTCGCACAAACAACTGAAAAATGACATATACAATCCAAAGGTGAAACCCTACTAAAAAGCGTACACACTTATCACATGACATTATTTACCTTGGCACATGTCCTTCAAAGACGTAGGTCTTGTTGTCCCAGTCATCCGGGTCAGGAGAGTAGACCTTACCAAGCACTGTGGTTGGCATACGGCCTTATGACAGAAGACACATCACTTAATGAGATAACCAGGTTAAATGGCCAACAGCATTTAGATTTGTCTGTATGTGATTGACACTGAACACCGTGGAGAGGTTTAAGAGAAAACGTGTTAGTCTACACTGGCCTCCATTTCCTCAGTAAAACGTTTGGTGAGGGAATATGTGTTGCCTTTCTGCATGCGTTGCCTATGTGTCCATGTGTTTGGAACGAACTATGCAGATTTGAGGCTGATTTGCCATTCCCTTTCAGCTGAACTAAGAAGTGACATTGCAGGTGATTGGCACAGGGAGAGGGAAATGCATAACAGAAACGCTCTTTGAATGCACAATGATTATAATCATGTGGAAGGAACTGCTGTTCTCTCCCTCCAGCTCCTCACACTCTGAGCCATGTGGGAATTACTCTGAGGGTACCCTTCAAAATGTAAAGGCAGACCATGACATGCTGAGTTTTAACCTGTTGTTTGCCTTTGCCAGAAACTTTGGAGGGAAAAAGTTACACAGCAATGGAAATGATGATGCTACTATTTTTTCCACACTACATATTGTGACAAACAGCGTACAAGTAACAGCTCTTCTTTTTATTTGCTGAGAAAGGATGCAAATACGTGTCCATCTTCTAAAGTTGATGGTGAATAACAATTCTAACACCTTTACTGACGAAACCGTGTGTTTAGAATCCAATATAGTCCGCATCAAATGATGAGATTCACTGTATTCTAGCCTGTGATACTCGTTTATGTGGTCTGTTTGGTATCCTGTACCAAGTGTGAAAACTAAACAGAAGAGTAGAAAATAATTTAGCAGTGTTTAACTGCATCAAGCTGAACCACAGTGTGACCCTTAGCATAGCATTATGGGAGTCATTGTGACTGAACACCGATCATGCAGACAATACTAATGTGGTGACGATGGGTGGGTTGAGGCAGAGGTGAATAACACAATAAAAAGGTGTGTGTGTGTGTGTGTATCTCCGTGTGTGTCGGTTGAAATGACTGCACACTGATTAGGAATTACTGTAAATTGCTGCCAGTATGATGTTTCACCTACAGAGAAAATTACCCTCGATAGCAAAAATCCAACTGTGCTTGAAAATGTTAAATATCAGTTGGATACATCCTAAAGATGTAGACGACCTTCTCACCTCGGTGACTATTGATGAAAATCTTTTTCTCCCCTGCCACATGCGCATGATCATTCTGGTCTCCGATCGTCACTGTCAGGGTGGTGGTCACAGTTTTGGCTGGACGGCCGCTGTCACTCATTATAATAGGAATGAGGAATTCTTTCTGGCGTTCACGGTCAAACATCCGCAGAGCTGTTAGTGTGGCAGTGCCGTTCAGGTTGTCTTGGAGGTAGAAGTCATTGTTGTGGCGATACTCAGGGGGGATGGTGAAGTGAAAGGGGGGGCCATTCTCTGGAGAGTCCTGGTCCACAGCTCGCAGGAGGGTCGATGTTTGGTTCAACCTCACTACCTAAACAAGGAGGGAGAGCACAAGGCATTATTGCTTACTCGGGTTGGATTTTTTCATCTGAACCACCAGTGAATAAAGATTATCCTTAGCTTCTTCCTAACTTCCTTCCTTTTTAGTAACTCATTGCATCAAATCAGTATGGAACATGTTACATGAGATCAAACCCAGTACAGCTTACCTGTGGTCCCGCCACATTCTCAAATACCATTGGGGAGTATGCCGCCTCAAACTCTGGTCCATTATCATTCACATCCAACAGAGGCAGCTGTACTGTTGCACTGCCTGATAAACGTGGAACCCCATGATCGGTTGCTATGACAATCAAGTGATGCTGGGGTATACTCTCCCGATCCAGAGGCTGGGCCACAGAGAGCACACCCGACTGGTCAATGGTGAACAGCCCCTCAGGATCGGAGTCCTCTGATAGGCTGTAGGTGATCTCACGGTTCTGGCCTGAATCAGAGTCACTGGCAACCAAACGTGCCACACTAGTTCCCACAGAGATGTCCTCAGGTAGCGGGGCGAGAGAGAGGAAGTGTGGAATGAAGACAGGAGCATGGTCATTGTAGTCCTCTACCTCCACCACACAGTGAAGAAGGCTGGAAAAGTCCAGGTCTTCAACCTGAAACATCAACCACATTAGGTCTCAAATTGTATTCAAGTGTTGTATAGACAAGATCAAGACTACATGTAAAGTACATTGGAAAGACTGCAGCTCAGCTTATTGGCTGTAACGGTGGCCAATGCACACTGCAGTAACTGTGATTAGACAGAAAAGGTATTGAGTAAAAGTTGGAGTTAAAGTGGCCCATTCTAAGGTAAATAAAACAACAATTTGTATAATTTAGATGTAACACACCCGTAAAAAAACATCACTAGAATTATTTTATAATAAATTTCTGTCAATAGATCCCTTTCACCTAAATCTTACACACTGGACCTTTAGGATAAATAATGATAATAAGATTTACCACTACAGCTAATATACAAAGGTTGCCTTGAAAAGCTTTAAAGTTGCTGTCTGCAACCGATATAAGATACCAGGTGTTTGAATGGCTTCACAGAGGTCTCTTAACCTTGAAATTCTTTGTCTTAGCTTCTGATGGAAGGCATGACAGGCTGATTCAAAAGTTTTAGAGCAAAGACAAAAAACTTTAAGATCACGAATTTAGGAAAATTCTCAAAACCTCTGCTGTTTCCTTTTTCTATCAGTTACAATAATTCACAAAATGTTCCAGGAACATGCTGTATGTGAGTGTTTCCAACAATACAGAAGCTGAATAATAATAATCTTCAATAATGCAAGCATGTCTATTTGGAATTGCTTCCATTTCCTGTACCTTCAGGGTGAGGTTGAACCTCTGCTCGCTGTGGCGTTCATAGTCCAGACGTTTCTTCAGCCGCAGGGTGCCACGCTGCTCCTGCTTGTGACTGACCATGTAGAACTTCTGCTCTTGGTCTCCAGACACAACACTGAAAGTGAGCTGGGCATTCTCTCCAGTATCTCTGTCCTCTGCAGCGAGGTCCAATACCTTAGAACAAACAGGAAGAGCATGTGAATAAAGTTTGACGGTTCTATCCCATTGGGGGTGCTGGCTTCTGGCAAGTTGGCAAAATGTTTTTTGACGGAAGCAGATTGGCAGAGCTCCAAAGGGTACACGCAATGTGTTACTGTTTACTGACAACTGATATTATGTCAATATTCAGATATATATATTGAACAATTCTATTACTCGAATGGCGCTTAAAAGAGTCATATGGTGTAACTCTATTGGAAAGTGACAAGAAAAAGGCTGGGGCTTATAGTCAATGCAACCTTTAGTAGAAACTCGGATGTGACAGAAGTAGAAGCAGAGATGGCTCTTGGAAAGTGCCCTGCTGAACCTTGAACGCTGACATATACGCTACATTGGTTAAGTAGCAATAGGAAAACATACAAATGTGTCCTTTAAACTTTCTGTCCTTTAAACGGATGAATTTGTTCAAATCTGAATATTAGTTTGATCTATGCTCTGGTCAAACACTATCTTTGTGAAACAAGCCCATATTTTTCATCAAAATATCTAGGTCACTGCAGCTTGACAGATGTCGAATGATGAATTTCTACACCAGTAGTTAGTTCACTTGGGCTATCTACCACTATGTCCTGAGCAGGTAGTGTCCTGTGCTGTTGGGAGGGAGCCTATATCTTACAAGGACTAAAATAGGAAGTTATAGTGTACGATACTGAGCAAGAGATACCAAATAAATGTTCTTCAAGGTCAGGACATGATATATGCCTCATGCTCCGCTATGGAAAAGGTGCCTTTACTGGTTTTCCAATTACAGCAGATACCTTTGTATTTCTTCTTAATATTCTTTTAAATGGAGTAAAATACTCTCAAACTATGTAATCACATGTACTTCCCTCAAAATCAAAGACACTATGCTCTAAATATGAGCTTCTACACCTGTTTATACCAGTAAGCTTAGGTTTGAGGCAGGCTGCTGACGTCTCCCTCGGTTCCGTCCTCTCTTGTGTGCAGTCATTGTCGGAGATACTGAGCTTTATCTCTATCCACCAAATGGTGAATTTACATTTGCACAGGCCATTTCAAATTCATGACACAAAACAGTGTCTTTAGTATAACCCACTAAAATGGTGCCTCAACAGTGAGGCCTCTACCCACCTCTGCATTGGGGTCTGCATTCTCTGAGATCCTTGCTAAGCAGGAGTGATCCGTGAACCTTGGAGCATGGTCGTTCACATCCTTGATCTGAATGGTAGCAGTTCCAGTACCAGTCATCCCTCCACCATCTCTGGCCTCCACGACCAGGAGGTAGGACTCAACCTGCTCTCTGTCCAGACCACCCATGGCGACAGAGATTGTTCCTGTGGTGGGGTTTATGGTAAACATTTCTGAGAAAGTCGGCACTCCTCCTCCCACCTCAATGTTAGTGCCATCTAGACTACCCACAATCCTGTAAGAGAGCACGGCATTCTGTCCCACAGCGGAGTCGTCCAGGTCGGTGGCTGTCATTTCCATCACCGACGTCCCTACTACCGAGTTCTCTGCCACATCTCCTTGGCAGCTGGGGGCGCAGGTGAAGACAGGCGCATTGTCATTGATATCCCAAACGTTAATGATGACATCAGTGAAGCCCGTCAGACCTTCGCCACCTTCATCGGTGGCCAGGACGACAAATCGCCACACAGCGCGCTCCTCGCGGTTCAGAGTCCTCTGGGCGTAGATTTTGCCTGTGACCTCATCAATTATGAATTCGCTCTCTGCACCCTGGCCGTGGAGAGAGTAACGCAGGGCCTCTGGGTCGGCATCCTTATCTGGGTCAGACGCCGTTACCTACAACATCGACGGCGCAGTGAGACAGAGAGAGGGAGATGAGAGTGTAATCACTGGCATTTTTTCAACACTATTTAATAATTGAATTGCTGCTGACTTGGCGTGATGTCTCAACTGGACACACTTCACAACTGCTCTGTGCAGTTATTAAACCTGCAGTAGGTAAATCTGGCCAAGATCCAACCTGCTGTGCCCCAGCCCACACCTCCTCTGCCTCTCTTCTTCTGTCTACCACGTCTCACTCATCCTCTGAACATAAGCAGCAATTACACCCTGAGCAAGATGTTTCAATTTAGCGCGGTAATTGCAGTGTGATGTAGAGCCAAAATTAGTTCCTTTAAAAGGGGGAAGAAATGTGCTCTTACATGTGAAGGGAGGGAGGAGAGCACCGGGCTTACAATTAATCACTTTCAAACCAAAGTGTATTCAGTCCCATAGAACGGCTTAATGATGGTGAGAAAAACATGTGTTATTGAGCTAGAGCGGGGCTGAACAAGTGTGACAATTTACACAAATTTAAATGTTTTATTCATCAGAATGATAATTTATAGAAGATACAGCTTCAGGGTCAACGCCCAAATGATCTAGAAATAGACCGTATCTGGCCATGGCTGCACAGTAATTGCTGGGTAAAGACTAAAATCAATGTTTAAAATGAAATGCAAACAGAAAAAAGGAAAGGGCTAAATAATGGTGAACTCTCACTCGATTACATTTCTGCTGCCTTTTAAAGAGGCTCAGTGTATGAAAGAAAGGATGCTGACTAAAGGCAAAAATACATGAAGTCATTAATTATACAACTACAACTCAATAAAGCCTGTACATTTTGAAGTGTTTTTTCTTTCTAATTAAGACACATTCAACAAAATGCACACTTTTAAAATTGTACACCGATTTCTGGCAAAAACAAACCTTAGTCGCAACGGAATCTATTCTAGCAAAAGGGTATGGATCAGCTTCAGGTCACAGCCTGAACAGCTAGTCAACAAATTTAGATGTGCACTATTAGTTAGTTAGTTGATATAGTTAATTCATTCATAATATTGTGCAACAGATAACGGCTAAAGTTAAATCTTGTGCAACAGCTTCATAAGTTGATGATCCAAGTACAGTAGAAGACCTAAAAATGTAGACACAGAATTGTATTGAAATGTAGATTGTCCTAAAAGCACGTTTAGATTTAACTTGCATTTTGTTCTGTTGGGCTGATGGGTGATACTTTAGGAAATGGTCAATTGCAAGTTAATAAAAACCCCAAAGATCAAATGTACAGCTGAACAATAACGGGACGGTACCTGTAACACAAACACTGGTGAACCATCCAGCTCCTCCGTTACGCTTCCGTAGTATTCGTTAACGGTGAACACTGGCGCCTCGTCATTCTTGTTGACCACGTTTACCGTCACCGTGGTGTAATCTTCCCACTTCCCATCTGAGGCCAGCACGTGAAGCTTGTACCTGAGCAAAAGTTTCCGCTTTGTCAGGAGCAGTCACACAAAGAGTCACACAAAGAGATCCAAATGGACTTACTTGTTTGTTCTCAATCACTTAAACTGCTTCGGTATGATTTAAAGGTTAAGAAGTGAACTTTAAAGCTAAAAAAAACCCAACAGGGAATAAATAACATCACGTATTTGAGATAAAATCCTTTGACAAGCATTTCACTGGTGGTTGAAAGGATTCTTCCCTGGGGTGTGTTCCTACCTTTTGTTCTGTTCATAGTCTAGAGTCTGGGCGATAAAGATAGTGCCCACTTCTGGTTCCACATCAAATACCCCTCCTGTGTTCCCAGAAGTGATCTGGTAGCGCAGTTTAGCGTTTCCACCTGTAGATCAATAGAAGATGGTGGTGAATGAGGAAGGAGAGTTAGTGTAAATGAAGCTCAGATCTTGACGAAGTAGAGTGCAGCAATTTTTGTTTAAGCTGTGCTGGAAAGAAAAGTCACGATTTTATCTATTTGTGCCATCAAGAGCTTTCATGAAAACCTGATACCACCTGATTTGGAAGTCCCTATCTATCCCTATCTCCCCTATCACCTGCTGTGGCGGTTGGAAGCAGATATGGAGTCTTTGGTGTGATCTGATTGGCATAAGTCTTTCAAAGTCTTTTCCAACAGATAACCTCTGCCCTTACATTGGTGATAACTATAACTGCATTAGAGAAGCACCATCATGGCAGGAAATATATGAAGCACAGTCAGACATGTCAGCACAAAGACATCAAGTGTGTAGCAACTGTTGTACCTTTGTTGTTTTGTTGTGTCACAAAAATCGATTTTAGGACATTCCTGATTAAAACTTGACAGTTCAACTGCAGCTTTTATACAGAAATCCAATTGAAGTTTCAAAACTATTATTTGTCTAAACCGCAGTTTTTTTTTAATGGAATCTTTTAAGACTTAAAGAGCATTTAATTATGAAGCAATTTGGTAGCAAAAAATGGAAAGGAAATGGTGATGGGGCTGTATCAAAAATGTCAAAGCCAAATGTCAAATCTCCTGCAGCTAAGGCAGGTGCTGAAAATGAATTTCCATTCAAAAGTATAGAAATTCTGGCTTTTTAGCCATCAAAAGCTGATTACAATGACATTTCATATTTTGGGGGGGTATAAGCAGGATTTAAAGCCAGAACACTTGAGCAAAGACATATATTTAAAGTTCATATCTATTCTAGGACTTCAAAAGGAAAAGGAGAGAAATGGGGAAAAACAATATATTTATTTCAAACCTCCGCAAAAAACTTGTATAGGTGATTAAGCGTTAGTGCCTTTCTTCACAGTGCCATAAGTGAACTTACTATCAAAGGTATGACAACATAAAGCAATCCAGTGGTTTGGATATTTAATTTTAAATCAATTAAATGCAATTTCATTCTATGTAAGTTCTATGCAATTTCATTCTGTGTAATACGTGGTCCAGGATCAACTTAATCAAGGCTCTACTCTTTTTGACAAAAGCCTGTACAATTGCAAAGTGTTAAAAGTTAATAGAAATCCGGTAATCAATTATTTCACAATTAATATTCAATTGGTCAAAGCAATTTAAAACCATATTACTGTGAATCACCCCCCCCTCTATATTTATAAGTGCTGTGTCCCTTCCTCAAGTAATAATCTCTTTTCTTGCTCTGAGAAGTAGTTTTAATAAAGTCTATTAAATGCTGATCAACACAACGTTCCCCCTCAATGCAATTACTGGTGAAACCAAGGTCTGCATCTCAATCACCATTGCATCCACCACCCCTCATGTTATTATGAAAGAGAGAAACCTCTGAAGATGAGATGAGATTCACAGCTTATTAGCAGGATGAAAGTCAAGGAAGGAGAGAGGACAATGCTTATATCCAGATCGTTTTGTACCCTCTCTGTTGGCGTTTTAAATGAGACATCAGGGATATATGCAGTTGCATCTCTTATTTTTTTCGCTCACTGTTATTTTATGTTTTTTTTTTTCTTGCTGTCTCAATCGCTTAAGTATTTAGAAAACTGCTGAGACCCAAAGGACAGAAGAAACAGCACTGGGAGTAAAACAATCCTTAAAAGAAACAAACAAATTGAGAGAAAATTAATGTTTTTCCCCAAGTGTGCCAATTTCAAAACTCTGTTTATCTTTTGAGGTGCTGCACGTACACACACACACACACACACACACACACACACACACACACACACACACACACACACACACACACACACGCATGCTCTCTCTATCTTCAGAGGACATTGTGATGACTTGTCCTAATTACTTTTTTAGCTTTGAAAAAAAGGAAAAGGAAAACTTAACATGAAAACATGACTTTTAGGTTGTGTACATAAGAACTCTATGAATGTGTCATAGTTGCATGCTGATAATAATGTAAATAATCTGACACTGATAGACAGCTGAGTTGGAGAGGACCCTGTTGCTATGCTACTGACATGAATCAAATGTTTGGTTGTGTAATTTACATATGCATCATTGGTAAGAAGATTAAAGAGCGTCCGTAGAGCCAACACAAACACCGCCAGTTACTTGTATCGATTCATAAACTGATTTATAGCAGCTACCAATAAAACAAACTTGCAGACAACTCTTGAATGATTTCTTCCAACTTTCCCCTTCACATTTTATCACATAAACAACGGTTGTAACATTTACACTAACAACCTTATATTAACTTTTTTAATCGATCGCATTGTAAGAAATAACTAGTAAACATTTCCATGACACTGAATATTCAATGATGCTGGTGATACTGGTGTTGACAGCTCACGGTTGCTGGTTGTCAAAATAACGCAACACGCCGTCTGACTTTTCCAGGTGTAGAGCAATCAGGAATACAGAGTGTCAAAACAAGCAGCAGAAAGATCTGTCACTGTAAATAGAGCAACACAGAAAGGCCGACTTACAACTGCTGTCAACACAGAGAGACCAAGAAACCAGAGCTGGCCAAAGCAACTCGTGTCAGATGGCGTAAAAGCTAAGTGCTACACTGGAATCACTGACCGGCTGGAGAAAAAGAGGCCATAGTAGCATGTAACCTAAATAACATCTTGAGACAATGCTTGAAGGGTTGCCTTAAAATTACACATCACAATGAAAGGATATTTGAGAAGCATTGCTTTGGAGGAATAGACGTTTCTGAGTGAGATGCATGCACACCCAGTGGACAGAAAAAGGCCTGAAATGACTGAGTGTATGACGAGGAGAAAAGGTTTGCAATGCAGCAGTGTATGTGTGCGTCCCACAAATTCACCTCTGTGTATTTTAGACCCCGATGCTGTGCCGTATGTCGACTGTTTGTAAATGGGAAAGCCATCTCTATGGAAAAACCTTCTCTCTTTACGACTGAAAAGATTTTCAGTAGAGAACTTTAAGGGCCCATGATCTGCACGCTGATATCTTGAAGATCGATGAGAAGATTGACTGAAATTATGACATATATTAATTATTAAAAAAAAAAAATCTTCAAATTATGCTTCTATCTTTGGGCTTATGCAATATTATACAGATGGTGCTGATCAGTTACTGCCATTAATTATATATATATATAATGCTGTATAAGTTGGCTATATTTGCTATGCGATATGCAAATTACTGGCCGAAGATAAAAATCACATCTCTAATCCACTGCTTTTGCACTTACACTTACTTAAACCTGTACGCAGCCCACACTAAGAACCACCTGAGTGCTTGATTTTAGCGAGTTGCTGCTAATAACCTTTCTCTGGACTCAGGAAAGCTTTTTACACACACACACACACACACACACACACACACACACACACCTACGTAAGACCTATGTCTTCCTGTGATCTCATGTGAGTGTGTAGCCGTTGAGGATTATTTTTCAAAAGCGAAATGTGAACTGCACAGCAGGCCTCTGCACTCTTCTTTGATAAATGCTGGATAATATGAGTTTTGCCTTTTCCTCTTCCCTCTCCTATTCATCTTTACATACACAACACGCCTCCCTCTTCTCAGAACTATTATTCTGATTCAGTATTTCTCAGAAAACTCGATCCACTTCACAATGGACACATCACTCGCTGTAGCCCTGCATGTGTGTGTGTGTGTGTGTGTGTGTGTGTGTGTGTGTGTGTGTGTGTGTGTGTGTGTGTGTGTGTGTGTGATAAAGCACACTGTGTTTAGGGAGGCACTTGTAAAAAAAAAGAATAACCATGCGATGATATGAAATGTGTATCAGTACTGCTTCAATACTTAGTTATGTCAAGCAGGAGGTGAGTGTGGTGTGAGCTGAAATGTTACATGATTCCTCTCTAGACAGACAATAAGAGATGATGAGACGTTTCTGAGTCAGAATATTGACCAGCTCTGATTTTCAAACTGAATCCTCAACAACTCATGGGCAGAATTTAGGTTTTGCTTAATACAAATACACAGTAAATACATGTATGGTTTGCAGAGTAATGTCAGCTTTAACTGTGGGTACACTACCCACACTGACATCCACGTTGAAGAGAGGAACCATTTTCACAACTGAAAAGATGACACGCATAAAATGGGTCCCAGACTTGAACCATTGGATCCAACTGAAAGGTACAAAGTAGTGTCAACAATTCAGCCTGAACTAAAGGTGCAGTTGTAAAAGGACAGTGGACATTCACCAGCGCCTCGTTGGTGAGAGGTTTATCTTTCACACACATGTTAAGTTTAAGATTAAATTGCTGGAATGTCGGATTCAAATCTAATCAGATGTTTTTTATGAGAGAAACGTCTTATTTTAACAAAATATCTGAACATCACTAGAACTGTACTTTGCTCTGGTACTCAATATATGAAAAAAAAAAACACGTAAAAGCAAATGAGGAGGGGAGTGTTTGGTTAAAACAGTGACAAACACGACACAAAAATGATGGGTCTTGTAAGTTATTGCAAGCTTCTCTGGTTTTAGTCTCCGTCTTCTCACACTCAACATCGCTTATATACCTTTGATTTCCAGGTGGCATTGTGGATGCAGCCCAAGCGTCCCCGGTTAAACAGGCTGGCTTTGTAATGTTTCTTTGTAAATGCATCTCAAATCAGCAGGAGCATGACTGATGAACAAAACAACGTTTTTCTGCCTTTTCATCTGCACTAGTTATGTAATGGATCGGCAGAAAATATCTCTCTTTGCATTCAAAGGCTACAAACAGCTGAAGGCAACTTTCAATGTGGAATGTTTTCTTGTGTGTTACTTAATGCTTGAGTTGACATTGTGAATCAATCAATACATCTTAAATATCATGGAGAGATTTATTTGTATTGGCTCTCTTGCATTTTACATTTACACCTGATTGAATGTTAAAGAACCTAAATGAATTTCAACTGAATTATGCAAACTTTTAATATTCTATTCGTGCACTTGGAGAAAAGTGTGTTACAGTGTGCTTATAGTGAAACACTGAGAGAAGGAAGGAAGTAGGCATGCCCACTGACCCTCTCCAGTTATACACCTTTAACACAGTTCATCACCACCACAAAAGCTGAGTGAAATGGACATCAACCTAGGTGTGATCCTCTGGGTCCTTTCATTTCTGACAGGGAGACACCAAGTGGTCAGAATCAATGATCAGTTCGTCTCTACTCAAACTGTCTCTCCACTGGAGCCCCACAGGGTTCTGTAATCTCACCTGTGCTCCTCACGCTGTTCTCTGACGACTGCAGGAGCTCAGACCCAGAAATAACCTACATCAAATACTCTGATGGCACAGTCACCGTGGATACCACTGGGAACTCTGAAGGCTAGTTACAAGCTGAGATGGACATATTCTCAAAGAGGTGAAGGGAAGATTACCTTGACCTTAAAACTTCTCTCCTGGCTTTGGATAAACCCCTAAAAACTAAAATCTCTGCTCCCCAAAATTACCTTTACTGCCTTGAAATGGCTTGGATGTAACTTCACACCATTGCCTCAATTAGTATTGGCAGGTCTATGAATATGCTAATATGGCTTTGTGCCGACATCTGTCAGACTCATTAATGACTAGCTTGGGGTTTGACCTTTTTTATGACTGTTTATATATTAACATTTGTAAGCACGCTTCAACATGTCATCTTAAACTGCTTTTATCTGTCTGCAGATGTACTTGTTTGTTGTCTGTTGTTTGTGCTTAATTTGACACTTTTACAAAAAAAGTTCCTCCAGGACATATAAAGTTGTTTTGAACTTTGTTTTGAATTCAACAGAAACTCTATTTAAAAGACACTCTCCTCACACATGTCCAAAAATCCATAAAATTAAAACTTAGAGATTTAATAATCCCAAAAAATAGTTCACAAAACATGTTACCATTATGCGACAATCTAGTTTTTATGTGTCTAACCTGAACAATGTGTCTAACCTCTGTGTGATGTCTGAATATAGAGCCATCAGCCTGCTCTGCTGAAGTGGAAACATGTTATGTTGACCCTCATTCAGCTTTATCTTGATGTCACCACTCTGTTACGCCCACTACAGTAACTTACATTGAGTAATTGATTTGAATTGCCTTCATCTACCAGGCTCCTCTCCAGTGGAACCAGCACCCACTCGGGGTCCAGGAGCCAGGCACCATCTCTACAACCAAGGTTTTGCTTGAATATGAGTTACAACTGTTCCCGCCCCCCCTCCTCTCTCTCTCTCTCTCTTCTCTCCCCTCACCAACCTCCCGTCTCTCCTCCATTTTCCCCTGCTGGCCTCGACTGGTCAATTGTGGTGAGTGGTTCTGCGACACTCTGGTTGGGCTAGAGGTTTCTGCCTGTTGAAGGGGGGAATTTTTGGCTCCATACTTGAGTTTGCTCATTGTGGGAGCTGTTGGGTTTCTCTTTAATTCTGTAAGATCTCGATTTTACTTAGTAAAGTGCCTTGAGATAATGTATGTTGTGATTTGTTGCTATTCAGATAGAATTGAACTGAAATGATTTCAAATGGTTTTGTTGTTGAGCAATAATTATAGAGATCTTTGGTTGGAGTCTTACCCAGTTTCTAGTTGCCTATGATTGGGAAATCTACAGTGCTCCAAAAACGACATTGTTATTCCTCAGTGTAATAATCATGAGCTGACGTGATGACAGCTGAGTCTCCACATGTGCCAACACTGACATAAATCTTTACATTTGAGGAAGTTCTCAAATGCGAATGTGTTTTCTTAATAAGTGCTTTCTTAAAGACAGCTAGACTGGAAAAGTCAAGTAGTTAAGACCAATTTTATATGAATACCACCTGCTACCTGAGCTCACAATAAATGTCTGGTGTATAGAATATATTTCCTTTTAAAGAGCACTAGCAGTCAGAAATCATTAAACAAGGAAAACTTATTACTTTAAAAATATTGCCACTTTACCACTGACATTGGGTTAGAAAAACATTGAAAAACACCAGTCACATCAGACAGTTCCAAGGACGTGTTTCAGCTGCGACCTGCGTTTCCAGGGGTGCAGGTTGTCAACAATGAGAAATGTTTGACTAAAGTGAAAAAAGAATGTTTAGATGTCCAAACCGGTGAAGGTACAGTTCAACACTTGAAAGCCTATTTCTTTGCCTTACATCCAAAGGTTATATTAAATGGGTTCTTCTACAGTGACTGATTCACACTCACATATTGCTTCATAGAGAAAACCATTCTTTCCTTCAGAGTAAAAGGGGGGTCGCAAAAAAGCAGTGAAGTGAAAAGTAAAATGTTCCTTGGGTGAGGAAAAATAGAAGCACTTCAGCAATGTGCTTGAGCAATGTGTTATATATATTATATATTTATTTATAGGACATATATATATATATATATATATACAGTATATATGCCACCTACCTTCATCCCCATCATTGGCACTGACAGTGAGGATGGCAAAGCCAAGGTCAGCATCCTCATCCACATCAACTTCATAGGATGTCTGCGCAAACACTGGTTTGTTATCGTTCACGTCACTGATAAAAACACGAACATACGCCGTGTCTGAAAGAGAGAGAAAAAGAGAGACACAATCATACACATGTGGTCGTTCTTATTCTGTCAATGTGAACGTGAACATCTGTCTCTCTCTCTCTTTGGATAGCAACACACACACACACGTTTCTTCATGCATACAGAGAACAACAAACAAAAATAACCCTTTTTTCCCCTATCTACAAATTTTCAATTACATCCCTCATCGGGCTTCTGTCTATTTTAGCATTAAATCCAGCTGTTTCTTCTTTTCTTCAACATCTAACCGCTGGCTGAAGTGGGGAACAAAGCACCCTGAGGGCATCAGCGTAAGGCTCTGTAGTTGAGCAACCAAACACACTACGCTCCCTTTGACATTGCTACCAAAACGAGCATAATTTGCAACACACGCTTTAGATGAGATTAATAATTTAAGCCAGGATGGAGGAGATTGTTTACAGTTCATATAGCACAGATAGGAAACTAACGCAGGCTGTATACAAAAAAAAATCTGCAGTTGCCCGTGTTCACAATGTGTCAGAGAGAGAGAGAGAGAGGAAGGTAGGGAGGGATGGAGAAAGCACACAGAAAGTGGATGAGCAGATGTACCAGCCAGCCATCTCATCCTCCCACTCATCTGCTAATGCTGTCTGTTCATTAATGGTTTAACACTTCTGCTTTCATTGAAGGAACGTGTAAAATATCCCAGCCCCAACCCCCCACCCCATACACTCAAAAAAATTAATCCGGGTTGTTGTTGACTTTATATATATTTTTTATGTTCAGTTTAATTAAAAAACATGAATTTGTTAAGTTAAAATACTTTTTTTTAATCAAGTCAATGTAATTGTGCCTCTAGTTATCTTTACAAAATAATAATGTTTTGGACAAGCTCGAAAAAATTATGTCAAGCCAATTAGGGTCGAGATACTTCTTACATCCAGATGGTGGCAGTAATGCAATGCCAGGTGCAGTAAACCCCCGAAGAAGAAGAACTCTACACTGCGCATGCGTAGAAGGATCTGACCGGAGTTCAAAAATTACTTTTTGGCGGCAGGCAAGTGGAAAGAGGTAAGAGAAATTTCTTTTAACTTTTGTAACCTGCAGTATTATTTATATTGTAAATATGAGTCTTATATGAGATAAATATGTGTCTCATACCACATACTTGCTTGTTTAGTTTTAGAGAGCAGGTGCATATTTAACATGTAGCTAACTAGCTAAGTTAGCTAAACTAGCTAAGTGAGCTACATGTCCCTGGGCGGAGCCCGCCATCCCTTAACAATTTACCACTGTGACACACCATTGTTCACCTGTCCATTATCTATAACAGCTCAGCTTTAGACCGCCCCGTGTCTGTAACGTTAGTGATCCCAGCTGCCATTGAGTCCGTGGCAGAATACGACCTGGCTCATCGCAGGCAATTTATGGTAAAGGCAGAGTCTGCCTGTGCAACCTGTATTTAGCAATGAATTGGCTGCATTTGAAGTTGTGTATCTGTTTTTTACGGAGTTGTACTATAGTGTGCCTCGCTAGGTTTCTATAATTGTGTCTGTCTGAATTCAAGTTAATGATTACGTTATTACTAAAACCCATCATCTTCCTGTTGCTGCTTCATTAAAAAAAAAAAAGTACCTATGCGAATCAGCGGGAAGCTTTTATTGTGAAGCAATGTAGAAAGGAAATGCTATGTATGTGCGGGTAACTGATACATTTGAGCTAGCGGACCAGCACGTAATTTATTGAAATAAAGCACCGCGTTTGCAGTGTTATGGACTTGAATGAAAAGCTAATAGCCGAAAGTTGTGCTAGCTAACCGCTGTATACTAACGCAACTCGTGTTGCCAACCGTCCCGTAAAATACGGAATCGTTCCGTTATTGGACACCAGTTAAATACGGAACACGTCTTCGTTTAGTATTCTCTCACGGCCGGTTTGTGTGACAAAGATGTGGGAAACCCTCCTGCTCTGCCCCCCCTTTCGTGTTTCACCTTACGGAGGGGGGTGGGGGGTCTAGAATTGGGCATTGTACTCTGCCCACCCAACAGTTCAACTTTATTCTGTTCCATTTGAATCTGCCAATCACGGTTATTTAATTCGCCCCGTCAGAATTTCCTGATTTCTGAATTGCTGGTTAGACACAGTTGGCGAATCATGTCGCATCTCTCCTCTCCTGGAGCGAGGCGGAGTGATCTCTCACACACACGCACACACTCAGGGGAAATAAGTTTCGTTTTTGTTGCTGCCTTCAGATGCTGTCGAAAAACAAAACACTTCACAGGGGACAACCAAGCCAAAGTCTCCAGGTGTTCACAGATTGTAAAGCAAACCAGTTTGTTAAACGTTTATAAACACGTTTTAATTAAATGAATGACACATGTGTCATTAAATATAATATAAATATAATGTTGTGTTTAGTTGAAACGTCTTCCATTCACAGGTACCTCACTGGAACGCATCACCTGCATGTGTGCTTCCGCGAAGGCACAAAAACGTTCGGTGGCACTAGTCTGTGTGTGGCAGGCTGCACCCCTATTTTAATATTTTTGAATTCTAATGAAAATGACAGACATATTCTTAAGAATTCAAAGTGTATTGTTTTTTGTAAGGGTTCTTATTATCATGCTATAATATTATATCAGTGGTATGAAATGCTTTCAAAATGATGACAATAATATAATTTATCACAATCATTTCAGGGAAAACTATTTTTCAAAAACTAATGGCACTCTCCCTCCTTTTGCAGGTGAACATTTATCATCAACCATATGTGTTTTTTTAACACGACTTCCCACAACTTTATATGTAAGTATGTTATATATAAACTATCCGTTTTTTATTTTATGTGAAAATGTATATGCAAAATGATTTTTTACAATGCTTAATGTTGGATTAAAGGGGGCTTATTTTATGCATTAAAGAGATAATTCACAGAAAAATGAATTGAATTTCATTTAGTTGATGGCTCCTTTTTTATGTTGAATTTCAGATTGTAGCTGTGACAACCTGTATCTTCTCCCTCCTTCATTGAGCTGGCACTGCTGAGCCTTCATGTGGTATGTTAACAGTTAGACTTTTCTAAGAAAACTGTTATATAATGGGGCATTATTATAGCAAAAATATTTACAAATGTCCAACAAATCACACTCCTCACTCCCTCTGGCTCCGCTCAGGTGCTCTGGTGTTTAATCATTCACATTTGTTTAGTCTTTTTTTCTTAATTTACAGATCTATTTACACATATACTAATTTGTATACACATTCATAAATATCAATACCCTGTTTTTTTCGGGGTTTTTTTTCTGATTTTGCACACCGAATCCGAATAACTATTTGCAAAGGGTTAGGGTTAGTATAACCCTATTTGTAAAAAAAATCTGCAGCGTCACACTACCGCTGCCCTCTGTTTGTATCCCTGTATGATCAGTTTTTTGTTATGTATTCATCTTGAATTCAGCTTGTCAATTTGTACAGATGACACTGAAAGTTACACTCTGTGATTTCATAGTTTGTTTTTTGTCCTTTCTTTCTCATTTATGTAAGGATACTGACGCTGTTGAGAGGGAGCTTCAACACATTATTCTCGGCATCTACAGCATCAATGTTGAGGGAGGTGATGCCACCACTTCTCCAGCCGATGTTGGAATAGTGATCGAGGGTGTTGAAGTTCTGCATGACTTGAGAGACATTGCCTCTGCATCTGCACTCTTGATGGGAGTTATATATGCACTGAACCTCAGTTATCCTCAGGAACTGAAAGCCTTCTTTGAAGTGCTTCAGAAGGTCTTCCTTCAACTTGATTCTTCCAGACTTTCAAGCAAGGTCCAGATGCTCAAGAACAAACTCTATGAATAAGCCAACCATTTATATCGATGCTGAATGTTCTGTGGAATAGCCAGCAAAGCTATATTTTGCGCTGTAAATAAAATGATAAGCTAAAAACTACAATTCAGTTAAAAAAAACAACAGTGATTTTTTAGAAATGTTATAGTCTAGTGGTACTATTTAGTAAAGTTTCAGAGTCAAATCTAAGTACAGTATTGACATTACTGATAGCAGTTTGTCTTTCAGTTGTGCCGCTCTGCTCGGCAGATTAAACCATCTGCTGGACAATTGTGCGATGATTCCATTTATATCTTTCCCTAAACATTTTTGTATGGTGTGTTAAATATAACAAAGTTATTGTATATGTATTGGTTAACACAGATATATCTGTGATAGGCCATTGTCGGCCGATTATATTATATATATATATTCTGCAGCATTAATTAACATGTTATGTTATTTTCTCCACAATGCTAAAATGAATGCGCGTTAACGTTTTGTTAGATGTTACAAAACATAGGAAAGTGGAATTGTTGTATTGTTGGACCATGTTTTAAAAATTGTTGGATGTTTTTTGCTGTTGGACCATGTTGCAATGTTTTAATAAAAAGTTAAAAAAATAATTTGGTTGTACACAATTCATTTGTGTGGAACCAGTTGACAAAATAGGATTATGTTAAAGTAATTCATAAAAAATACATTGGATGAACACCGTTGAGTTAAGTTAATTGAACTTAAATTTATTATATTACTACTATAAATAAGATATATGTAAGCTGTAAATATATTATTTAAGTCCATACAACATAACTTAAATTGGGTGAACGTAAATTATTTAAATTGGGTGAACGTAAATTGCTTATATTGGGTGAACGTAAATTACTTAAATTGGGTGAACGTAAATATATCCTGTTGATCTGAAGTTATTCTTTTTGAGTTGGAACAACTCATTATTATTTCATTACTGTAATTCAAGTTAATTCATTTGGATGAAACTAATAATTTAGCTTTCAACTAACCTAATACAATTTCGTGGAACCAGTTGACAAGATAAATTTAATTAAAGTCAACGAATCATTTTTTTGAGTGTACATTAGCCTCCTCTGAGAACAGTTTATCATGTTGTACTGTGGCCGCATGACGACATTATGCTGCAATATTGGTCAGTGTGTGTTTAAATGGTCAGATGGAATTACCCTTATGCCTGTTATTAGAGTTATCAGAGTTATATGTATATGAACGGGATTTGTCAGAGGGTAAATTAGAAGCTTCAGCATTGAGCCATTTTTTTCACATAACCAATATGAAATGCATGTGAGTACTTTCCTTTCTTGTAGTAAGAGAAGTGGTCAGAGCTGGGAGCCCTGCTGTACATGTATATTTCCATACATCATTTTCAACAAAGTCAAATTCAATATGGTCAAATGCTTTTTCTTAATCCACTTAAAAAAGCAAGTCCCCCACGCTATAGTGTCATAAACGTCTGAGTTGTGGACACTTTCTCACCTCTGTGGAGGAAATGATCCCCTAAACCAGCGAAGCTAACAGTCCAAGAAACTCACAAGCAGTCTTTGAAAAAAAATTAAAAAGGAACAGTACACTAAAAAACATTGGGGCTTCTATCCTTAACATTATGAAGCCTTGCCATTGAAGTCAAATGTGAAGTCTTTCTCTGTAGAAAAATACACGTTAAATAAATTCAAGTGGCAACTACCAATATTTAAAAGTGGTATTCCCATTGACACTAATGACGAATAGAATCAAATTCCACTCTTATCAACTCCTTAATCATAATATAATATTGTAAGTTTACTTGTTTTAAAAAAGACCACCACACGTAAACATGCACTTTTTTATACTATCAAAAAGACAATAATTAGCAGTGTTACTGTCCAAAGTAAGACAAAAAACCTAGGAGACATCCCGATCTCGATGTGATGCCCAAAGCAGAGTATATAACACCCAACTGGAAGAAGGGTTATTCTCTGTCACTGTACCAGCCCTCTCTGTGTTTCCGTTATTCAGGGTGTTCACGAGAGCGTGCTGTATGCCGTGTCTTTACTTGCACCCACCTGAGCATCCACTTCCTCTGGGTCGGTCTCGGCTGTTCAGTTAAGGGTTGAATTTTTGTCCCAGTGGGACCACAGTTGTCTCCATCCAGTGAATGCCTATCTGAGGTTCAATCTTGTTTTACCTCGTTTTCTATCACCCTCATCATCACTGTCTTTGCATTCTCTGATAATGGGGCTTTTGTTTCTTCTCACTGTTACTCCGACTGCTCCACAGTCCCCTACTTCCATTACCTGAAAACAGCTACCGATAGTTACCAGGCAAAAAACAAAAGCACACTCTATCTGTTGGTTGTGTGCGCTGGCAGGTGCCCTTCTTTTGTACCATAAATCCAGCCTTAATTTTAACACAAAAATGTGTCTGCGTTGGCAGAGCGAAACTGACGAATACGGTGAAAGCAAGTGAAATAAAATGAAAACACAGAACAGCAATGAGAGTAATTATGTCTGTTGAGCTCCTTCACAGGTTGAACTTGATTGTACACAGTTGAAGGACACACGCTTGTTATGAAGCTGCCAAGTATGAAAAAATATATTTCCAAGTAGTATTCAATACAACCACAGCAAATGAATCAATGGCTCACATAGTAATTACAATGAGAAGAACCCTAGAGGTAAGGCCATTGTGTTCCCAGGGTTTAAAACAGCGAAGGCAGATCATTCAGTGTCAGTATCTTTTTTGTGGTACCAATGTTACTCTCATTTATTGGCATGCTGTTACAAATCAGTTCGTTTATTGGATTTTTGGGGGTTTGTTTAAAAGATAGACTTTGAAGGTGATCAGTCATTCCAGGTATAATTCATTACAGGTTCCAGAGATTAATGATTTAAATTTGCTCATGCCACACTGAAATTATCTTGACTTTGACAACTGCGATTACATGCAAATGTGTGTGTGTGTGTTTTGATGTGTGCACTTCATTTTCTATAATTTACCACCAGTCATCGACCCTTCTTCATTCCTCCCGGATAAATAAATAAATATGTACCTTGAGAGAGGGTCTGTTAATAATCTATGATCATATTTATTATAAAAAGATCCTGGTCTGTCTTGCTGCTTCTTCAACACCTCTCCATCCACCCATCTGCCTAAACAGCTGTTCGTTCTTCATGTCTCTATTCTACCATTGGACCATGCATGCATTTCGTCTGGCAGCAAATGAGAGAGAAATGGAGAGTAGAGGAAGAGAGGGAGCAGACTGAGAGAAGAAGACGGCTGATGGTCCTCGAGTAAGAAGAGACGAACAGATGTGGGACAGAGACAGAAAGAGGAAAACTGCCTTCACTAAACATTTGGAGTCTTAAATCAAGTCTACC